>NC_143020.1:113283130-113428130 GCF_055824585.1 Amblyomma mixtum | reverse complement strand
GATGGTAGGTACTGCCTTCGGGGGGGGGGGGGGGGGGGGGGGGGGGGGGGGGGGGGGCTAGTGAGTCCCAGGTTCCTCTTCCCAGGCGACCTCTCGCGTCCGATAATTAATTTAACTGCCACCTGCTACGGTGGTCAATTGTCTCACAATCCAGAGGGCAGGTCGTGATTACGCCACAAGGTCACGTGACCTAGTTGGCTCACCTAGGTTGCTTCACCGAGTTATTTACGCCAGTTAATAATAGCTCAGTCGAAATCCAGATGAAGAAATGGGAATGGGCAAGGCAGGTAATGCGAAGGCAGATAACTCATGGTATTTAGCGGTAACGGAGTAGATTACAACAAGGCAAGCATAGCAAATGGAGCAGAAAGTCAGCTGGGCGAATAATATTAGGAAGTTTGCAGTGATAAATGTAGCCGCAGTTTGAAGAGGACAGGCAAGGAAGAGGCCTTTGTCTTACATATGGCGTAATTAGTCTGATGACGACAGTCCTTTAAACTAGACAACCTAGAGAGATGTACATGAAAGGCATTTATCAAGCGGCATGACAAGCGAACTGCGCTAAGTACAAGCAGGCGACGCCGTAGACGACACCCCCGGCCGCCTCCAGTGTCCGTCAGCGACCCCTATGTTTTTAAAAGTGCGGTTGTTCTGTTTTTAAACCACTGTGGTTGCAATGCAGTGCCCACTATCCCCGTTTCTCACATTGTTGTCAAATTAGTCGCTTGCGTGTTTTCGTCATCACATTGAATTTTATTTAGAGAAAGTTATTTTCGTATATGCATTCAACTATGTACTTCACAGCCCAAAGCTAGCATTTCATGTTTTTTATTGAAAAATAAGTACAGCCCCGCCGCGGTGCCTCAGTGGCTATGGCGCTAGGCTGCTGGCCCGAAAGACGCGGGCTGAATTTCGATGGAGGCGAAATTCTAGAGGCCCGTGTGCTGTGCGATGTCAGTGCACGTTAAGGAACCCCAGGTGGCCGAAATTTCCGGAGCCCTTCAATACGGAGTCCCTCATAGCCTGAGTCGCTTTGAGACGTTAAAGCCTAATAAAAAAAAAGTACAGGTATGAGGTACATATATCGGTACAGAAGGAGGTCCCAAAGTGGAAACTGTCAGGAGAACCTCCTGTTATTAATTGTGTATATGACGCATAATAAAAATATGGCAGATAGCAACTACATAGCGGAAAAATGGTGCAATGGAAATTAATAATCGGAACAAAAAGCTTGATTAAGCATGCTAAGTTTTAAAAACAGATTTTACAAAGGGGAAAAGGCATTACTTTGAACTGATATAGCTCCTCAGAGGTCACAAAAGCGGCTTTCCCACGGTCCTTCTCATCGACGGCAATTTGCCAGTAGCCGGAACGAATATCTATGGAGGATAAGAATTTGGCTCCGTGCAGGCAGTCAAGGGCGTCGTCAATACGCGGCAGGAGATAGACGTCCTTTTTAGTGATCTTATTGAGGTGTCGATAATCAATGCAAAACCGCCATGAGTCCACCAGATGTGTAACAGTTGTTACACTGAAAAGGAACTGCAGCGGCTGTTGTTGTTGTTGTTGTTGTCCTCTAGAAAATGGCGCATACCCACTGCGGGGGATTGGCCAAGACACAGGCGGCAACTGATAGGTGTACAAAATGTTAAACAAGAAAATAATGGTGGGGAAAAATAAAATAATCATGATAATAATAGCAATTAGGAAATAAATGAAAGGATCTCAGATGTGTAATTGAAATAGGTTAAACAAATGCTGTGAGATCGGTGACTGAAATAGAGAACGGGGCTAAATATTCCACGTTTCAGAAAGCTTTCATTCTAGAGAAATATTGATCATGAGAAAGAGCCGAGCTTAAGACGGCAGCCGTTTAGTGTCTGTAAGGAAGTTTTGCATGGCGGAGAGCACATTCCAGTTGCTGTGCCCAAGGGAGGAAGCCCCAAGAGACAGAGCAACCACAGCTGACAGACTTAGACCAAGCTGTCGTAACGGAAGCTCCAGCAGGCGGCTCCGTAAAAGAGGAGAAACGGCGGCAGGTCAACAAGAAATGATCTATCGTTTCGGGTTCTCCGCAGAACGGGCACAATGGGGAGTCCGCCAGACCAGATCTATAAAGGTAGAAGTTTAAAAGAGGCACGCGACAACGTAGACGCGTGAAGGAAACCTCAAGCTTGCGTGATCGCCATCCTTTACTGCACCACGGGTAAAGGAGATGCCGGAATTCGGGAGAGGAGGTCAGAGCTGATGCTGCGAATTCTTTCAAGAGCAGATACCTGCGAAACCTGGCCGCGGTAATATATGCGCTGGGTGGAAGCACAGATACGGCTGGGCCTTTAAGAGATGCCTTCGCCAGGGTATCAGCAACCTCATTCAAATGGATTCCTCTGTGCCCAGGCACCCAGACCAACCGTAATGAACACACGTGGGATGGAACCAAGCATTTGAGTAACCGAAGTGCCTGAGATGTTGTAGGCGCGGTGAGAGAGGAACACAACGATAATGAATCTGTCATAATTATGACAGAAGACAAGGAGCTGTTTAATTTGCGCAACGCTAAGACTACTGCTAGAAATTCGGCCAAATAAATAGGGGTGTAATCGGGGAGGCGGAGTGAGAATGACCAGTCAAAGGAGATGGAGAAAATGCCAACACCGGCCTTTTCTTCACACTGTGAGGCGTCTGTCGCTATGAGCACATGAGATTTAAAGCACAGCAGGTAATCCTGCAATAAACCGCTGAGCAAATGAAAAGGCATTAACTTTGCATGTTTTGGAAAGATGTCATCGAAGACAATCTGAATAGATGAGTTGGCGCATACCGGACGGATGTCCGAAATGCGGACGTTTAAGGGGTCCAGGAGGGATTGCACCAAACATATCTGAGGGGTACGGAAACGAGACCAGGTTTCGTTGAAAAATAGCCTAGGCTGACGAAGGAAGATCAAATTGGAGGCATGGAGCGAAGAATCGCACATCCTTACGAACGTTTTCACCGTTAAGAGCCGAAATCTAGAAGTCAGTGATGGAGTACGCGCTTCCAGCGGCTGAACGAGGGACCTACACTTCAGCGTCGTCTACTTCTACCGGCTAAGATCTCTTTCTTCTTCTACTTCCAATCCTCGTGTCAATACAATCCTCGTGTCACTGCCCCCTCGCCCATGCCCCTCGTTAGTGACACGAGGATTGGAAGTAGAAAAGAAAGAGATTACAAACCTGCCTGCATTTTGATCAAAAGGGTTGAAAATTGGGCGAGTTGGTACGAATTCATACTGGTGTGGCACCACAGGGACAGGGACAGGGACAGCACTTGTGTTGTTGTCACTCTGTCTCTGTCCCTGTCCCTGTGGTGCCACACCTGCATTTTGTACGCATCACCTTGCTAGGTGCAGCTTTTGTAAGCGTTTTTTGTCTGTAGATCATTGCAATTTGTCATTGCCGTCACTGATTTTACTCGCTTCCACATTACATTACGCGTTCAATGCAACAAGTAACATTTTTCTATGGCTCTGTTTTCTGACAAAGGCACCCAAAGCAATCTACGAGTCTTCTTACCCTGCAATAAAAATGGCGGGATCTTTAAAAACGCTTCGAGCATGCAATTAATCCTGACAAAGTCGTCGAGGGCTATGTACTCTCGACCAGTTAACGCGACCTCTTGCCAAGCTCTTCCCGGCGAATAAAATGTTTTACAATCAATCAATCCGGATATATACAACCCGAGCTGTAAACATTGCGGCCAACGAGCCAACTATGATCACATCCTGCGGGACTGCAAAATAAGAGCCACCGCCGGGTGATCTAGTTACCGCTCGTTCTCTCGAGCGGAGACCGTGCTGGCTAGCTCTGACCCAAGAACGCAAGTTGATTCTGGCGGTTGAGTGGGCTGACAAAGTCGTCGAGGGCTTCGTACTCTCGGCCACTTAACGCGACCTCTTAACAAACTCTTTCCGACGAATAAAATGTTTTACAATGAAAAAAGGACCACAGACGTATATAAGAGGTTTCAAGCCTTTATTGAAATGTTCATTTTTGGTTTCTAATGGCGGACTGTGGCAACTGGATGACTCAGCACGACGAAGCAAGCTGACGATGTAAATAAATTTTAATAGAGCAAGCGCCGCTTTGCCCAAAACCGCCAAGGCACAAAGTATGGTGGAACCGAAGACCGGTTTTCCAAGTAATTCACCCCAGAGAAGCCGACCACTTCGCCGGGGTAAAGCTTGTACCCACTGAGTATCCGGTAATTAGCCAGGAGCACTGGAGGGAAGAAACACGAAGCAAACAGAAGTGCCAACGGCTGAAATAAAAAACGACAAATCATTAGCACACGTTACACATCATCCGCGTGTTTAAGTGAAATGCGAAGTGCTTCAACGAGCCCCACATCATGCACTTAATTTTAACATCAGTTTTTAATTTCAGTAAATTTCTATTTCGTTAACAAGAGCGCTCACCACAAAACATCGATAGCAATGAACTAAATTGGGTACAATCTGCGCACCCCCTATCTTTTAGATCACCTGCACCAGAACAGAGAGGTACCTTTAGCCGTGGAGGCCCAAGCCCGCGTGACCAAGTCCGGCGGTCTTCCCGAAGGAGGACTGTCCGAATCCAGCCTGGTGACCAACGGCTCCCCCCTGGTGTCCGGAGGACCCCTGCTGGTGTCCGGTGCCGAAGCTCTTGCTGTCGCTGGCCGAGAAGCCGGAGTTGTGGTTGTATCCCCGGTTGTTGCTGTAAGCGTTCACGTTCCTGTGGGACGAACCACCGGCAAAGGCTCCCGATCCCTGGCTGTGTCCTGCAGCGCCCTTCTGGAAGCCGGCCTGGTGTCCTCCGGCAGAAGAGCCGTATCCGGACTGGAAGCCGCCGCCGACGCCGTGACCCAAGCCGACTCCACCCAAGCCAACTCCGTGTCCGAGACCGGCTCCGACCAGAGCGGGGCTACCGACCACTCCGGGACCGACAAGGCCCGGGCCCACACCGACACCGTAGCCCACGCCACCCAGGACGCCTCCACGTCCTTCGACGTCCTTCTTCTCTTCCTTCTTTTCGTCCTTCTTCGCCGCTTCTTCGGCGAATGCAACGCAGGCCACGAAGGCAAAAATGGCGATGGTTGCGAAAGTCTGCGTCGTGAGAATTGAAGAAATATTCAAAATGATATCTTGTTAAGCATTCCTACTAGATAAATATGCAAATAACACAAAGATGCGATAGATCAAATGAACGTCAATTGGACTGCTCGCCCGTTCATGAGTTTGAACGCCGCGGTGGCTCAGTGGTTATGGTGCTCGGCTGCTGTCACGAAAGACGCGGGTTCGATCCCGGCCGCGGCGGTTGATTTTCTATGAAGGGGGAATTCTAGAGGCCCGTGTACAGTACGATGTCAGTGCACGTTAAAGAACCCCTGGTGGTCGAAATTTCCGGAGCCCTCAGCTACGGCGTCCCTCGTAACCTGAGTCGCTTTGGGACATTACCCCATAAACCAAACCAAACCGTTCATGAGTTTGGCAGAGATAGCCGCTCCTTTATCATAGGTGATGACAAAAAGCTTCCAAACTTCTCTGTATATAAGATCCTCATTACGTAACAAAGCAGAACAGCGGGTAAGAAATTATTTGATGAGCGCGTGGCTAGTGTCAACCGTACAGAAAAATTAGCACGGCATCCAACCACGCCACCATGAAGTGGCAGCACACCATAATAGGAGTGCGACATAGCCTGTCATCTAGAACAATAGATAGCACCCTTCCGAAGCGCCTTACACTATACAGCTCATATGTAATTATGTCACAGCTCCGTTCTATAAGTGCGCAATTCCACACTACTGTTAGGTCATAAGCTACAGATCATAAACGTGCGCTAGATGTTGAATGAGACGAAAACTTCAAACACATGCCCACCTTCATGGTTGCGCTTCCGGAGATGAAACTCTTGACGAACTGCTCTCTAAGGATAATGCTCCACACTTTGGTAGCCGCTGATTTGCCGATTCCACACTGCGCCTGGCTTTTATACTAACTACCAGCTCCACGGATGTGAACAAACGAAAAGGCAACACAGTGACAGGTTCTACGAGTCACCGGGCAATATGGTGGAAAGCACCAACAAACAAGACGACGCCACACAGCCCTGGCCTTACGAGCGCTACGTTCCGTAAAATTTCACTCCCCACTGTTCGATTCATTTTCATTCCGGGAAGTGTACCCTCTCCCATCTTCGTTAGCCTCCTATCCGAGCTGCGGCGCGGGTGAGGAGGATGAGCGTTTCTCCCGGCCTTGAGTCCGACGCGACGATGACGTCTCCCTCGGCGTGTACGCAAGATCGCCTTTACGCAACCTTGTGCTTGTTAAGTTATTCCATGCGCAGTGCATCCCAAGACTGAAATCGTTTGCAAGCATGAAGCTTTAGAGAAAAACGTTCTTTTTGCTGTTTTTTAACTTTTCCTCATTTCTCAGCTGTCCTATACTAGCGCTGTGTCGCTGCCTTCCAAAGCGAAAGATTGCACGGTCCACTCATATCTCATCCACGTGAACAGTGTTGACTTCTGTCTTCGGTAATTGGAATTTGTGGCGAGTTACCACAACTGAGAGACAGCTGATCCCTACCAAGTAATGATTGCGCCAGATGGATTAACCGCTGTGGGAAGCGGTCGGATGCGCTGGGAATCACGCCAGGTTTTGCGTTTCGGCGTGGCGACTTTCCGAAGGCGCTAAATAGCTTCAGGTCGCGTTTATTTTAGCCAAGAAGATTTTTGTTTTTAGTACGAAGCACTCAGTTTCTGCAGTAACGCCTTTACATGTGACGGAATTTTTGAAGCCCCCTTTGAATCGGATCCATAGCGTCGTGAATTCGAAAAAACTTTCTTGATCACTCCCAAGCGCGCTTCAAACGACCTACAGTAAAATAGAAATTGCATTAATTACTTCTGGCCCGAAGTATTAATGATATATTAAGGGAGATAAAGACCGGACAGGAACAATAGTCCACAAAGTGCGTCTTTGTTTATACCTGTATATACCTTACGTGACATAGATTCCACAATATGTATCTTCAGTTTTTTTGTAATCGACGGGCTTAAAAATCGTAAAATCGTGCCCTTGTGACATCACTTATATTTTCGTATATTTAACATCATAAAATGTTTAATGAACTTAGCGCCTTATCTCCTGATTCCAACTTCTTGTGTACACGCCTGCGTTTTGTCAATTTCAGGTTTTTCCTTTGCCCTGCTCTCTTCAATGGCTTCGTCAACCGTCCTGTATCCTCCAGTGCAAGCTTTTACGGCTTTAAGAGACGCAGTAGTGACTGGACGCTCCAACCCAATATCGTTTCTACTTTTCAAAGGTCTTGATAAAACTGTAGCACGATGAACGCTGAATTTCAGACGCAGCGCTTACGTTGTAACATGCGAAATAAGTCTCACCGTGTTAAAGATCACGCCATTCTTTGCTGCTGCCTGTTTTAATGTGCAGTTGCTGATCTGGAAAGGAATGACCTTTCGCCTTGCAAGAAACATCGTTTTTTGAGGAAAAAAATTGTTTATCATTACCGGGGAAAAACGTCCTTTTTGCGATTTGCGCTCCGTAGTTACATGATGCCTGTTATATTCTTTGAAACAGCTCAAATATCATTTTGAATTCTGAAATTTAGCAGCTAGGCATAGCAAACGTAGTTCAAAAAGTTATGCATTCCAAGGAGGCAGTTTTCAAAACAATGATAGAAAAAAAAAAGCCTTGGAGACTTGACGCTGAAACTTTTCCTTGATATTTGTGACTCCTTTCTATTACCGTCCGGGAAATGACTCGTAACTCTGGATGGCAATTTTTTTCAATTTCACGTTAAAATCTTCTTGAAATAAAAACTATGAAGAATCGCTAACTTGTACTCGCAATTGGAAAATAACCATTGACTTCGATTTTCTCTATGACCACCTCGAAAAACTTTCAGTACATGGTTACTGCATCATTATTTTTCCAACTATGAATTTAAATTCTTAACCCAGATCATATTTATTTCTCAGAACTTCAGTGGATATGATATCCTTTAAAAAGAGTACCTGGCTTCGAACTGACTGGATGCGATTGCACTTCACTTAACACCATGCCAGAATTCCGCAAAATAATATAATTTTCCTGTATCGCGCGCTGTCACCAGGTACTGCTAATGCAAACAAAAATATATTATGCTTCCTGGAATGAATAATCAAGTGTTATTTTAGCGTGTCTTAATTTTTAGCATTGTTTACGTATACACTATATCCTTTTTCGTTCATGACAATTTTACATCGCCGCTTACTCCAGACATATATTAATTCAACACAATAGCAAGTTTCGTGGGTAAGGGGCTGTGCGCAATGTTTTTGTGGGCGCAAGCTATCCAAAAAAAAAAAATAACGTAGGCGCATGTCCTGTTTGCAACAGTAAAAATGCCATAAGTAAAAATTATTCTTCTTGCTTTTCAATGCGGAAAACTTTTCCAATGTTAATCTCAGTACCTCGATCTGAAAAGGCACTTTCAACTGACAAGTCTTGTTGCTTGTGGCAGGCTGTGGCACAAGCCGTAGTGTGCGTATGTACAACCACTTTTTGCGCTCTATATTTTCTTTTCTCAGGGCAGTCTTTGGCATCTCACATCAGCCACTAATGCTTTGGTCTTATGTGTATAATTTATTCGAGTTCTGATAATCCTACAAGGCCAAGTCAGTCGACATGATACATCCTGCATGGAGGTGATCATTGCAGTTTTAATGTCTTGGACGAAGATACCCTAGATGAAGTGTGAACTTATGCAAATGAAAAGCGCGTTCAAGATCATGACTCCGTTTCCGTTGACTGTATTACGAAATAAAGCAGAACCGTTCATGTCACTATTCCCAAAACCTATAACCCAGCACAAGAGGATAAACTAATTCCGAGCTGATTCGACTCCGAAGCTGTGGAGTAAGCCACATAAGTACTATCAACATCGGATCTAACACTTTTACGAACTTTGTTTGCCCTTTTCTACTTTTCTTTCCTGTCCCGTTCTGAAAAATTGCGAGGACACTTTGGCAACTAAAGTGTTGCGAGGCGAAAGCCGAGGACACTATGCCGTGACGACTTCCGGTGGATGTGATGTCACACCTTTCCCGTGGCTATATCGACACCCAAACTATATATACTCCTTTCAGGGATCTGAAGTGTTAATTACACTTAATTAATTTTCAATCTAATATAACACCAATCCGTCGTTTTACTGACCATTCTGTGAACATTTTTGACTATGCCGTGACGACTTCCGGTGGATGTGATGTTACACCTTTCCCGTGGCTATATCGACACTCAAACTATATATACTCCTTTCAGGGATCTTAAGTGTTAATGACACTTAATTAATTTTCAATCTAATATAACACCAATCCGTCGTTTTACCGACCATTCTGTGAACATTTTTGACTATG
Organism: Amblyomma mixtum; assembly: GCF_055824585.1. NCBI lineage: Eukaryota > Metazoa > Arthropoda > Arachnida > Ixodida > Ixodidae > Amblyomma > Amblyomma mixtum. The sequence goes on along the minus strand of NC_143020.1, from coordinate 113,418,692 downwards.
CCGTGACGACTTCCGGTGGATGTGACGTCACACCGTTCCCGAGGCTATATCGACGTCCGCGCTATTTTGACGAAATTTCGACTTTTTTTCCTATAATTAGTTAACTGAAAACTCTAAAATCAGCAAACGTGGCTTCTAGGTTCTTTTTTTCCTCCTCAATCTGAAGCAACCATTTTTTTCTGCTTTCTTTTTTAGTTCCAGAGTTAAACGCGTTTGACACGCTCTGTTAACAGACGGACGACAGTATGAGCCATTAAAGGCTTTCACCTTAACATCGGCAAGCTGACAACACACACGGAAGGTTGCGGATGCTGACAGTCAAACTCGAAGGGGATCGCGAAACAGTTCGATACATCGATATATAAAAGTTTGGTTTGGTTTATTGGGGTTTAACGTCCCGAAACAACTCAGGCTATGAGGGACGCCGTAGTGAAGGGCTCCGGAAATTTCGACCACCTGGGGTTTTTTAACGTGCACTGACATCGCGCAGCACACGGGCCTCTCGAATTTCGCCGCCGTCGTAATTCAGCCGCCGCGGCCGGGATCGAACCCGCGTCTTTCGGGTGAGTAGCCGAGCGCCGTAAGCACTGAGCCACCGCGGCGGGGAAATATAAAAGTGGCAATAGGTAAGCTTATCTGTTGCCGAGCAACAAGAATACATTTCACCCTCTCTGTATAATGACGCGCTTCTTGCAGCGACGAGTGAGAACCCACGGCGTGCTAGCACCGCAATGTTCGCTAGGCATTGCTAGGACTAACCTTGCTTCACACCGATGACGCAATAGACGGTTCTCTGGAACACTGACTGCCTATCTTAAGATGCCTTATTTCGCTACCAATACGCTAACAATAGAAAAACGTTACAGTACACTGAGGTGACCCGCATTGGGAGAATGCGGAAGCACTGACGCCTCCTGGGCATTCGTCGCCTCTATTTGCCTCTCTTTGTCATTTTACTTTTGTTAGTTAATAATTTAACCACTGAATAGGCGTAATTATCAGATGCTTAATTAAAAATCGATTTATTCACTGATTATACCTTATTCTATCACAATCAACTATTTTTTTTTTCAAATTAGGCACCGTGGTTGCTTTCCCGTCCACTTACTATATCCCCGTCCAGGTTATTCGACCGTCCAATGGCTTGTGATGATAATTAAATGACAATATATCTCAATAAAACTTATTGTTCGATTAATTACCACTCATCAAGTACATTTCATTTCAAACTTTATTTTCACTCCTTTGCCTGTGTTTCCACTATTTTGTCGTCCACGGCTGTTTTCCCGTCCTCTCACTATATCAATGTCCGCGCTATTTCGACGTTTTTCGAAATTTTTTGGCTATAATTAATTAGCTAATCATCCTGTGGTCATTTTTTTTTTCATTGCGGGGCACCCTCACATCATCCTCTTTCGATTACAACCATTCGTTGGATGCTACCTCTTCTGAGAATGTCCAACTACTGCGGACACGTTTTGCGGACACGTTTTGGAGGCACGACACCACCGACTTAGCCTAGAAATGGTTTCGCATTACTAATCGACGAACACCATGAGAAGAAGACCACTTCCAAGGCAGCGGCGTGCAGTTCGATATATCGAATGTACCGCTGAACGTGCGTTCTGTATACGAGAACAGCAGTGCTATACCTTTGTGTGGGATTTTCAATGGGGTGTTCTGACTTTTTTATACAAACTATGACTCAGCATATCCGGTTTCGATATATCCCGGCTCGACTGTGTCGTTCAGCTTTCCTTTCTCGCACCCAGCAATTCTGGGCAAAAGCATTTTTGAGCCGCCCTTACAAAAAAGGTTTAGACAGTCTGTAGAGTGTCTATAGACTTCTGTCTATAAAGTCTATAGACTGTCTATAGACAAAAGTCTATAGGCAATACAAATGCCATAGACAGTCTATAGACAATCTATAGATTTATGGCCATACACTTTTAGTAGACTTTTGTCTATAGACAGTCTATAGACTATGAATAGACAAAATGCAATATCTATAGGAAGTCAATAGAGTCAATAAGAAGTCTATAGACTGTCTATAGACCATTTTTATAAGGGCGGAAACCATTTATGAACGCAATTTTTTCATGCAATGCAAAATTACACTCCTGCAATCAATGTATCTGCCGATCGCCTGATGGCAGGCTTGTATTTGTTTTTCTATTAACGTTTTTGCCGTCGTCAAAAGCATTTCCCGTTGGTTTTCTATGGCAGCCTTAGCGGTTTGGTGCGATCGATAGAAACGCTTTAAAAGAAAGATTCTGATGCATATCAAAGAATGGACCATATACCTACAATATTTGCAAAATAATATCTCACAAATTTCCAATGATGCGCCTAAAAATCCACTGCTCTTTCTACGCTCTTAATTCAAACTGAGGCCAGGTGTGCAGAGTGTGTACCATGTTTTATTTTCATGCAGAAAACTCGAAACACGGAGGAAAAAGTACTTTACAGATTTTTGTAATGAACACATACCATTCCATCCAACTTTTCTCCTAGATGAACATTCACTTGTTGACATTTCACAGGTTTTTAAGTTTTTAAAGATTGGAGGTGTTTTAAACAGATTGTCGATGTAATAAAATATGGTCAGTTTAGCACAACAAGAAGACCTTTTGAACCACATCTCAGCCACTCTCTCATCCTGAGAACAAGGCTGAGGTCTTTATTTCACTGACAGGCTTGCCCAGCCCAGGGTGGTTGCACAAGTTACCAGGCTTTTCTAAAGTTTTTATTAAGTGACCCGTTCGAAAATACTTGGGCATCAGTAGGCAGTAAAACTAATCTTTTAGGGCCCCCTAAACCATCGATCCTTTTCATTCTTTACAAAACTGCAGAAAACTTTTCTATACCTTGTGTTTGGCGCTGCCTATGTGCCATTAAACCAAACAATGCAGTAATTTAGCCGAGGAGAAATGGGCATTGAGAAGTTCGTTAGACATGCATACAAAGGATGTCAACAGTCACTGAATTCAAGGAAGCCAAAGGAGAATGTTGTTTTTCATTTTTGTTATTAGTTGTTTTCATGAACGGAAAGTTCGCAGCATAGTCGTTTCTTATCTCGAAGACGACTGATTGAAAGTCTCTTCGTTAGATTCAACTTTCATAACAACTATGTGGCTCTAATTAACACCTTTAAATAACGCCATTACCATTCCATTCCATTGGCTGACTTTCATGTTACCATCGCGTGTTGAAATGAAAGCGTAGTATTTCTGGCGGTCATATGTTCTGAGAAAGGCACATGTACCGATCGTAGAGTCTGGCTTCGGTGTCGCAAAAGCCATGCACGCTTAATTTAGAGACCCCTCAAGTGTGCCATTAAAGGATGACAAAGGCAAACTGGAGGTTCGAAGACTTTATTCACGATTTTTATTCGTTTTTAAATAGCTGATTGAGGTGACTTGATGATTTATTAAAACCAAACAGGCTGATAATGATGATGATGATAAGTCCGAATAACACGAGGGCCGCTTTGGTCAACGAGCGCCATATGATACAAGGACTTCTGCGCAAAACGAACTCAAAGCCACATTTTGCAGGCAATTATTCGCCGCAGGAAAGAAACCGAGCAGCAGGCCAGTGCAAACATTCTGCCCAGAGGGCAACCGGCGGGTACCCGGCAGCACTGGGGACCGGACAAGGATCAAGCTGAAGCGGCAACAGCTGAAACAAAAAATAAAAGATTACTAGAACATATTACACGTCATACACACGTGTTATTCAGAGCGAAGCACTTTAACGAGTCCCAGATCAAGCACTTAAATTTTATTGTAGTAATTTTTAACTTGAGTATTTTACCTTCAGTCAAATATGCTTTCGGTAAACGTAGCGCTCACCACAACATATCGATAGCATTCAACAAAACTAGCAACAGTCATCACTCTCCCCGTTTTTATCTTTCAGATCACCTGTACCAGAACAGAGAGGTACCTTTAGCCGTGGAGGCCCAAGCCCGCGTGACCTACACCTGCGGCCTTCCCGAAGGAGGACTGTCCGAATCCAGCCTGGTGACCAGCGGCTCCACCCTGGTATCCAGATGATCCCTGCTGGTGTCCGGTGCCGAAGCTCTTGCTGTCACTGGCCGAGAAACCAGAGTTGTGGTTGTATCCCTGGTTGTTGCTGTAAGCGTTCACGTTCCTGTGGGACGAACCACCGGCGAAGGCTCCCGACCCCTGGCTGTGTCCTGCAGCGCCCTTCTGGAAGCCGGCCTGGTGTCCTCCCGCAGAAGCGCCGTATCCGGACTGGAAGCCGCCGCCGACGCCGTGACCCAAGCCGACTCCGCCCAGGCCAACTCCGTGTCCGAGACCTGCTCCGACCAGAGCGGGGCTACCGACCACTCCGGGGCCGACGAGGCCCGGGCCCACACCGCCACCGTAGCCGACGCCACCCAGGACGCCTCCACGTCCTTCGACGTCCTTCTTCTCTTCCTTCTTTCCGTCCTTCTTCGCCGCCTCTTCGGCAAATGCGACGCAGGCCACGAAGGCAAAGAGAGCGATGGTTGCGAAAGTCTGCGTCGTGATAATTGAAGAAATATTCAGAGTTCTCATTTAATGAACATTAGCTGCTATGCAATGCAGCGATGTGCGACAGTAGGGAAAGAGAACCATACAGTAAATTCCGGTATACACCTAGATAGGTATGCAAGTTTACAACCTAACATTTTGGCTGTGCGGGCCATACACAGGGGCAGGCTCTAAAATATTTCCGTTTTCCCACAACCCAAGTTTTCTTGGACATCACTTTTATTTATCAAGGAACTGTAGAATATTCTGGTCAAATATTTAAGGGAATCCCCCAATGTGGAGTAGATTTGTAATAAGGGAATAATTACTCATTGACGTCCCCCCAAGCACAGCCATACGGCTACAAAGGAAGGCTATACAGCTTTCTCAGAGACTTCACAGTTAAAGAAAAATTCGTCCTGGTCTGGGGTTCGAACCCGGGACCACCGCTTCACCGGAGCAGTCGCTCTATTTCGAGTATTTTAGAATATTCTAAAATACACTTATGAATGTATTCATGGGAACTGTCTAACCTGCCGATGGGTACCAAAATCTTTGCGGGAAATTTTGTCCTGTGCTCGCACTGGGAGCTAAGACTGCCACAGAAAGTGAGTGGGGTGTATTTCTGACAAGAAATAGCGGAAAACTACTAGCGTCCCGTGGTGCTTATCCTGTTATATTTATTGTTATGGCGATCTTTACGATATGCGAAAAAAATTGCGTTCATAACAAGTTGCCGTTGAAAACAATGCGATTGTCCAGATTTTCTGGGTATACATATTGCCCAGTATAGGATGGATATCCAAAACCGGGATATATACCGGGTTCTTATTTTTACCAAGTGCAGACCTCGCACCGCGTGCAAGACGACCTAGTAAAAAATGTTCCAACCAAAACTGATCCCTGCGGACTAAACAGCGGGTGCGAATTGCATATCGAATATTACGGTGGTTTAATGCAGTTACACAGCAACCTACCTGCACAAAATGCAGTAAGAAGTTCTGCAAACATCATGCATTTTTCGCGTCCATACGCAACTGCCGGCAAAAGAGACTAGCGGATCTGTACAAGTTTCACGACTTCCTGTGCAAAATCCTTTGAGATATTAAAAAAAAAAGAGCAACGTTTGATAGAGTAGCCGCTATCCTCTAACAAACGTTTCGACAATACGACTTCATTGTCCTACACACACGCAGACAAGTCTTGTTCCCTGTATTCAAGGTCCACATTACCAAACGGTGCCTAGCAATGAATAAGAAGTAATATGACGAACGCCTGGCTCGTGTCACCCGCGCAAAAAAAGCAACATGGCGGCCAGCCGCTTTAATATGCAGTTGCTCCACAGCATAATATGAATGCGACATATACTGCAAGCTAGAACAGAGTGTTGCACGCATTGGAAGCGCCTCATACAACAGCCCGCAAGTCATTCAAAGTCAACGAAACAGCGCGCAATTACACCCTACTTTTAAGTCATAAAGTGCGAAACATAAACTTGCAGTAGCATTTAACGCGCCGAAAATTTCAACACACGCTCACCTTCATTGTTGCGTTGCCGAATATGCAACTCTTGACTGCCTGATTGTCTGGGGATAGTGCACCACACTTTGGTAGCTGCCGATTTGATGATGTCGCTCTGTGTCTCTCCTTTTTATACAATCTGCCAGCACCACGGATGGGAGCAAACAAGAGTCACGCGTTCTACGAGTCGCCGGTCGTTACGTTTGTAAGCAGCAAGATGCAAGACAACGACAGAACGAACGTTACCCTCCGTTCCATTTCACTCCGTCGAGCTCGATTCCTGTTCATTCCGAGAACAGCGTCCTTCCCTCCCTCTCCGAACTGTTGCGCGGGTGAGGAGGAAGAGAGTTTCTCCCGACCTTGATTCCGGCAGCAACGGTGACGTCCCCCTCTGCGAATACTCGAGGTCGCCTTTACGCAGCGTTCTCCTTGAAAAGTTGCTCCGCTTGCAAAGCATTCTAAGACTGAAACCGTTTGCAAGCATGAAGTCGCTCGAGAATGTGGTTCTCTTCAGTGTATTTCTTTTTCTTCTGTAACTAATTTCTCAACTGGCCTGCTGGGACCCTGTTCCTACCTTCCAAAGCGAAGCATTGCACACGTCCTATACTCATCTCCTCTATGTAAACAATGCCTCGTGGAGTTGATTTCAGAAGGTCTTCATAGTTGGAATTTGTGACATACTATATTGCCACAACAGAGAACCAGATGATCGCTACCGAGTAGCGATTGAACCTAATTGGTGAAACGCTATCGAAAGCGACCGAATGCTTTGGGCTACGTAGCCGAGGGTTTGACGCAATCCCATCTGGCGAGGAGGGAACATAATAGCAAAGAGGAACACTCGCCAGAAAAGAAAAAAAGAAAAACAAATGACATTTCGGGGCCCGTGCGGGTCCCTTGCCCACAATGCAGCGGATGGCTGCATTCCATCCACTGCATTGTGAACCGCTGCATTCCCATCCGCTGCATTGTGAACAAGGGACCCGTAGGTCAATTGTTTTCCTTTTTTTTCTTTTTTTAGCGAGTTTTCCTCTTTTCTGCTATTAATGCTTTGGGCTGTATGCCAAGTTTAAGTTTCATTGCGACTATATTTTCAAGGGTGCTAAATCACTTTACGTCAAGTTTGCATTAGCCAAGAATCGTTCTTTTTTGAACCTTCAGATATTCGGTCTGTCTAATGCCTCCTATTTTTTGATGTCGCGGAAATCTTCAGGCCACTGTTTAACTTTGAATAACGTTCTTTGCGAGGTAAAGTCGATTATGCTTTCTTGATTTCTTGCCATCGCTTGTGCTTTTCAAAGCTCGAGACTTCATGAAACTGTAAGCACGGTGATTTCTGAGTTTGAAATGCAGCGGTTACGCCGAAATATGTCATAAAAATCCCATCACGTTAAAAGTGACACTATTATATGTTCGAACCGGTTCCCAGAGGCGCTTACTTGTTGGGCCATCGAATCGTGTCGTTATCCACCACTACCCCGTGCGAACTCAACACAATGGGTGTCATTCTTTAGTAAATCACCATCGGCCGCTGCGCATTGATGGAGCCATATTGTTCCATCAGCCTCATCTCCAAATTGTACACGGAATGGCCGTTTTAGTAGTAGCTTTTAGCCTGTGGTTTCCAGCGGCTTTACAGGCCCACACATTCTCTTTATAGACCAGCATTACTTTCTGGGGGACTTTCCGGTGGGCTTTTGTGAGTTATTCTCGTTTCTAGTCTTTTAGTCCTAGTTTCCCGCACAGTTTTAGCAAAAGAGCGTTAGCAGACACCTTTAGCATACCGTGTACCGTGTTACCGTTACTGGAGTACCGGGACCCCGCCCACCGCCACTGAGCACGGGCTGATTGGTCCCGATGCTGCAGGCGCATTCGCAGCTACCGGGTAGCTGGCGCCATCTGGCGCCGTCAGGCGATTTGCGCGTGCGTATTTTCTGCTCGCGGGCTACTGTTACTCCGGTATCGGTAACGGTAACACGGTATGCTAAAGGTGTCTAAAAATATCTGCCTCTCCCGTAACCGAGAGTGGAGTAAGCATGAAATGTTTACGGGCATAACATATAGATAAGCGTCAGGCCGTGACGTCACGGAGATGCGGCGGCGCTGTAGTCAGCAGTGACTTTCGTTGTGTAGGCAAAAGCGGGTACCGTGTGCCTTGGTTATGCCATGCTTGAGCGTTTTTGAAAGCATTTTGCAATATTCCGGCGAGCTGTGGTGTGGGTGGTTGAACCGCAATGCTGAAGAAAGGCAGCGGCACACGTTTCCACAAGTTCATCGCATTTAGATATGGGCCAAAGCGATGCGCAGCGGCCGTGGAGCGGGAAAAGTTCGGCGAAGGATCGGCTGCGCGGCTAGTATTGCATTTCTGCATCGAAATGTGATAGTTTGAGTCTCTTAATCCGCATCATAGCATATAGTGGGCGATAGTATTGCATCTTTAAAGGGGTGGAGACACCAAATTTGTGGTTCGCGCGTTCTTAGTTTCAAACGTTTCTTATGGCTCCAGGAAGCATGATACACACTCAAAGATTCATATATTCACAGTGAATAATTTATTATAGCATTTTTAGGTGAACGATTTTCGGTTTCGGTTTCGGAACGCCGAGTTGTACAGTGACGTCACAGAGGGGGAAGATCAACTTCTTCGCTTGGTCACGTGGGCCCACAAAAGTTGTGACGCACCTACTGCTGCATCGTCTGCTTTCCCACACACGTGCTGACCAGCGCATATGAAAACAAACAACTGCACGTCTAGTCCCAGCAGCTCGGATTCTGACAGATCTGATTCCAACGAGTGAGGACATCGACTATTTTTTTGTTCGCACGCTAATATCGCCTTCGCGAGTTCGCGTGAGGATGCGAAACACTTTGCAAAATGCCAGTAAGCATCGCTGCGCCGCTCTACCCAAGCTGCGCCCACAACCGGTGTCACACTTCGCTGCCGTGCAGCAGTACCTGAGCGCTGCTTGGGATGGTGTACAAATATCACAAGAAAAGACAAGATCGCTTTGTTATCAGAACTGCCAGCTATACTCGAGCAGCGACAAAGCATGTCTGCTTATGTTGGGAGCTTTCGGCAACGGCACCGCTCGCGGGCGCTCCGGGCGACGAGCTCTGCTGCTGCCTGGCTGCCGTGGTCGTCGCTAGGCCTATAGACCAGATTTTTGAGCCTCTCCTGGGCGCGGCCATTTTGCACCGACTGGCGCGCCGCGGTGCGGGCGTTTCGTTGGGGACTGCGGGGCTGCGGCAGTTCCGCGGCCGCGCCTGCATATAGCCGCGCTTCGGGCGCTAAAAAAACATTGTCGAGCATACTTCCGCTGCGTGGCTGTGTTGCAGGAAGTATTTACGTTATCAAAGCGATAACATTGACGCGTTTTAATGACATTTAGTTTGACATTCAAGTTAATTGTGCCGGCGCTTAGAACGCGCTCGTGCTTAATCGAATTCCGTCTTGGTGCTCCACCGCAAAGAAACTTTTTATTCAATATCAAGAATTAGGTGTGCGGCTAGTATGCAGTTCCAATTCCCATGCACTCTTATTCCTTCCTGCCAGCCATAAAGCCCCCCCCCCCCCCCCTTCCACAAACGGCTTTCTTGTCGCCGCGCCAGTTTATCAACAAATTACCGCTGTGAGCTCAACTGAGTCGCAGCGCCAACAGAAAACAAATTTTGTCATGGTTTATGCAACCTGGTGCATAAAAACGTACTTCCGCTTAATTTATAAAAGCTTGAATAGATATGAGCAGCTAATCCAGCTTTCACTAATTCTGAGGTCCGAAGTCGCGTTATTTTATTCAGGAGCTCTCGCCGCGTGTGAGAGCGTTGCGTAGGCGTTTGGCTAAGTGTGGAAAATGTAATGAAATCGCGCATATTTTCCTATGAATAATGTAGATACCGCACCGCTGCGGTGGCTCAGTGGTTACGGCTCTCTGCTCTGGCCCAAAAGACGCGGGTTCGATCCCGGCCGCGGCGGCCGAATTTCGAAGGAGGCGAAATTCTAGAGGCCCGTGTACTGTGCGATGTCAGTGCACGTTAAAGAACCCCAGGTGGTCGAAATTTCCGGAGCCCTTCACTACGGCGTCCCTCATAGCCTGAGTCGCTTTGGGACGTAAAACCTTAAACCAAATAAACTAATGTAGATACCAACAGCAGAAAGATACTGTAGATAAACCTTTACCCCGCAGATTCCTCTGACATGCGTGCGGAAAAAGCAGCTGAAATCGGTAGCGGTCGTGCTTACAATCCTCTGCATGAAATGTGTTTAATGGGAACAAGAGCAAGCTCAGCGCAAGGGTGCCGAACACGTACATGGTGATCGAAAACACGCGCTCCGTCGGGACAACCTTCAGTCTGCAGCTCGCCTATCCAGTTACTACTCCACTGAGTCAAATCAATAGATCTACATTCTGGTGCATAAAATTATCATAGATGATATCGCACGTAAAAGGCGACGACAAACGACACGACAGCGCAGATATCTGCTTAGAAGTGCCGGTTTCCAGTCCGTACACTACTTGGTCGACTACACTCGGATGTCACGTTAACGAGTAACTGCGCACAAGATAACCGCAGCACTGTCTGGAAGAGGGCAAATGTGAGTAGTGACGCACAGCACACACCCTCATACGTTAACTGATGGAGCACAAAACGGCAGAAGCGAACACGTAAACATGCGTTCTATGCGCGGCGCCGGCGCGACCCGCAGTCCCTCGGGCCGCGCGCGCCGACAGATGGCGACTGGCGTCGAGAGTAGGCGCGCGTCCGCAGCCTGCGTGCGAGGGTAAAAAAATCTGGTCTATAAGCCTGTTTAGCAAGCGGCCGGCGCTTCGGAAGTCGCCTGCGCTATAATAAAAGGCCTACTTTTCACAAATAGCTGTAGTTAACAGAATCATCTCACAATAAAATAATAGTATGGTCAATCTCCTCGACGCCTTCGGCAGCGGAGCTAGCGGGCGCCAGGCGAGCCGGACCCCGACGTCGCGCCAGCGGCAGCTGCTAGGCGCGGTTGTGAGAAATTTGCGCATATCACAGTTGTTACCTCTACTAGCAGCTCAGTATTGGTCAGCGATCCTCAAAAATGACACTTTTTTCACATTTCTTGTCCCATGGTTTATTATTTACGTCAAGAACACTCTTTAGCTCGCTTTCGGCAGACGGTATCCAGGCTGACCTACCGGCCGGCAGACTCGGCGTACTTCACGTCCGCACAAGAAAATACAAAACAGCCATGCTACCAGAAAGGATGCTTTCTAGATTCGAGATACGACAGCATGACTGTGCTAAAAGTGGATCTTTCGGCAGCGACACTGCCTGCGGCAATGCCGGCTGACGACCTGCGCGCTGGTCCCAGACTGCCCTAGTCGTCGCTAGGCCTAGCTGCTTTCGCATATCGACTCCGCAGCTGAGGGCGCTTCGGGACTGGCCAGCGCTCAGAAACGTGCTCCGCTCGGCACCCCTTTACTGTGAACTCGTCCCATAATAAAAGATATTCTCGATTTCCACGACGTCTTCAGCAACAGAGCTAGCAGACGGCAGGCCAACCGCACCAGGTAGCAGCAGCACAAAACCGGCTATGGGATGAAATTTGCTTGCATCGCAGTCATCACTTCTACCAGGAACTCGGTATTTGCCAACGATCGTCAGAAACGATGCATTTTTGATATTCATATATCCCAGGGTTTGCTATGAACGTGAACAAACAATACTATCGCGTTCTTCAGATGCCGGCGTTCGGCACGAAGACTGGCGCAGGCCGCCCGGCTCCAAGGAGTGCGCCCTATGTCATCATGACGCTGCCGCTCTCCGCGCTCGCATTGGCTGCCGCTTCCCGTCGTTGTTGCCGCGAGCGGCCCGCCGTTGACATCTAGCAGGCCGGACGCAGGCAACGAGCTGCAATCGGACGTTGCGACGCTGTTCGCAACGGCGCGCCGCAAACCGAGCAAACGCGGCTCGCTGGTGCGTCGACTGCGCTCACGCGGCTGTGCCCCGCTCATCGTACGTCACTGTATTTTGGTATGACGTCACTAAAACTTTATTTTTCTACACCCCTTGTGACGTCATGGTTGATGGCGCTAGCGATGGGTCTAGATCGGTGAGAGTGAGCATTTAGGTAATCTTTGGAACCGAATTAAAATATTTTTTAAACGTTTGTTGCGTCCAACACCTGGCTGTGACTGCCCTTGCATACATAGGAATCCCATAGCAGGCTTTTTATAGCTTCAAAATTTGGTGTCTCCACCCCTTTAAGGAACGAAACAGCGCAACTAAAACGAAGGACCAAGAAAAAGAGAGCGCGTGTTCGTGTCTCTCTTTTTCTTGGTCCTTCGTTTTAGTTGCGCTGTTTCGTTCCTTAATCCGCATGTTTGCTCTTCAGTCGCGAGGCGAACAGTGCAAGAATCAACGTCTGCGTCTTGTTCGCGTTCTGTCGGGCTCTCATTATGAGAAGTCAGGACTCGACATTCCATATGGGTGTGACCGTAAATTGACCGCAGGGGACCGTTTTCAGGCGACAATCACCCGGACTACGTCCCGGGCATCTCTTCGCGCTAAAAAAAAAAAAAACAGCTGCTGCTGCCAGTCGCCTTCAGCATTCATCGGGCCACTAAGCGCGACGTTTGAAGCAGCACTGTAGTCCGGTAGTAGGAATATAGGACGCGTAGTTTTTTCTCTATTTTCGCTTCCACGAGCTTCAACTTGTACGTTTTTTCACCACCTATCCAAGAAAACGATTAAATGTCGCTAAGGTGTCGGCAAAATCATGCAGTGTTATTTCCCATTTTACCTGATATTACAATTACTGGTCAATCAGAACCTGGCGAAAACCGCAAATACCAGACCAAAAACCAGTTATTAAGCAGAATAAGGCCTGCAATCAGAATGGCTTAAAATATTTAGCGCTGCAGAGCAAACGTAACTCGTTGCAGCTCGAGGTAAACTTCTATCCATTCACCTGTGCACCTCTCTTAAAGCCAAGCGAATAAAAAAGCATTTTTTCAGACATTACCAGTGAAGATCGCATTTCCATGACTCATTTAAAGTAACTGCATGGCTTCAGTGTCCAGTAGTGTTCGGCGTTCTCCACACTGAAGTGGCTGCACGAGAGCAGGCACATCACAAAGGTTCGTCACGGGAAAAAGCTGCCTCCCCTCAGATGTTGAGACTGCAGACCTGTATACCTCGTGCTTTCTCGGTTTCATTTCATAAGTCAACCTAGTCGACCGCCGTAGCCGCGCCGTCGCTGCCAAGCACAGGAGCGCAGAAGGAAGCCTATGCAGCGCTTCGCCAGATAATTCCGGCTGGCGAACAGGCTGAAAAAGTGCTGAACTGCTTTCCGGTCACCAACAGAAATGTTTCTAACCACAAGCGACGCGCACGCTTTGAAATATGCTCGCATGCGAGTTGGTTTCGAAGACAGCATCGCTTGGCGCGGGGCAGGCATGCTACGTTTTTGCCTACACACCGCGTCGCTGCCGACCGCAGCGCCACCTTTGTTTACAAACATAACGCTGGTACTAGTCAAAATCTTGAAATGGGTCTAGTGTTCACCACAACACACCACACTCTTCTTGTTGCGTCGAAGCGATCGCCTGCAATAGTGCGGGCTTAGGTAGGCAGCCGCGAACCGTGGCGGCCTTGTTTCTTTCGGCAGCGGCCGCAAAATCATGGCGTTGTCGGCAGAGGCGAGCAGTCTTCTGCTATGGCGTATCACTCGAAAAGCGATCGCTTTCCGCAAGACGCTTTCTCCCTCTCCTTTCATCAGGCTCCATTGCTCGACTTAAGCAGCTGTGACGGTAGCGGCATTGAAATGCAGGACGATGCAGAAGCGTACGCGGACACGGCGAGACGCACGCCTGACAATAATGTACATGCAGCGCGTTCGAATACTCCGCGAGCGTGTATACATCTGCCTGCCAAAGGGGGAAACGTCATGAGCTGAAGGCCCAGGAGCCGGTCTTTTACATGCGTGAGTGTGGGACCGCAGCGTCATCCTTGGGGACGGCGCGGAAGCAGTTTTTCCGCCCAAAGCCCTTCTCGCCCTGGAGCTCTCCTCTTGCTCTAAGCGGCCCTCTCTCTTAAAGAGTCTCGTTAAATCTCGTACAGTGCCCGGATGAGTGGAATTCAGTGCCCGGATGTTGGCTCTCGGTCTGGGCGTGACGTCACCACACTGCCGACAACGACTGACGTAGGCGTCGGCGTCGGCCGTTTGAAGCATCGCACACCTCTCATTTGAAGCGGCCAGAGCAACCGGCTGCTCCTGCAACCTAAGCGGGCCACCTAGGTCACGTGACCCAGTGGCGTCATCACAACCTGCCAGCCTGATTGCAAGTAAAGTGGCCACTGTGGCAGGGGGGGGGGGGGTTAAATCAATGATTGATCGCTAGACTTGGTAACGCTCCCGCGTTAAAAGTATGCGGAAAAGGGGGGATGGCAGAACTACAAACGACAACTCAGAGCACACCAGAAAGTCCACCAGAAAGCAATGCTGGCTATGAAGGGAGTGTGTGGATCTGTAAATCAGCTGGAAAGAACAGTCTAAAAGCTACTCCTCAAACTGCCATTCTGCTTACGATTTGAAGTGGAGGTTGATAGAACAATATGGTTCAGTCCGTGAGCAGCGGCCGATGGAGATTTACTAATTAATAACGCCCACTGTACAGAGTTTTAATCAGGCAGTGGTTGATAACGGCACGATTTGATTAGCCGCCGAGTCAGCGCCCGTGGGAACCGGTTGTAGCAAAAATAGCGTCGCTTTTAACGCGATGGTATTTTTGGGACTGTTTCGACGTAAGCACTGCATTTCAAACTCAGCAATCACAGTGCTTACAGTTTAATGAGGTCTCGAGATCTGAAAAGTAGAAGCGATGGTAAGTAATCGGGAAAATATGAAAAGAGGCCCGATTAGACAAACCGAATATCTCAAGGTTCAAAAAAGAAATATTCTTGGCTAATGAAACACGACCTAAAGTGACTTAGCGCCTTAGAAAGAATAGCCACAATGAAACATATACTTGGCAGACCGCCCAAAGCATTCGGTCCGTCTCCATAGTGTTTAATCAATTTGGTGCAATCGTTACTCGGTAGCGATCATATCGGTCTATGCTGTGGCAACATACGCCACAAATTGCAACTATCGAAGGCCTTCTGAAATCAACTCCACGAAGCATTGTTTACGTGAAGAAGATGAGAATAGGCTGTGCAATTCTTTGCTTTGCAAGGCAGGAACGCGGCCCCAGTATGCCAGTTGCGAAATTATTTACAGAAGAAAAAGAAATACAGTGAAAAGAAACACTTTCTGGAAAGACCCCATGCTTGCAAACAATTTCAGTCTTAGGACGCTCTGTACAAAGAGGAACATTTCGAGCGGAAAGCTGTGTAAAGGCGACTTGCGTATTCGCAGAGGGAGACGTCATCGATGCTGCCGGGAGCAAGGAAGGGAGAACCTGTCTTCCTCCTCACCGGCGCTAAAGCTGGGAGAGGGAAGGGAGGACGCTAACGACAGAGGAAGGTGTGCGCTTCTCGGAATACACAGGAATCGAATAGTGTGGAGTGAAATGGAACGGGGGGTAACGTTCGTTGCTCGTTTTGCTCGTTGCTGCTTTCCACCGTATTGCCCGGTGACTCCAAGAACGTGTCACTGTTTCGCCTTCTTGTCTGTTCGGATCCGTTGAGCTGGCAGGTTGTATAAAAGGAGAGACGCAGTGCGGAGTCGGCAAATCGGCAGCTACCAAAGTGTGGTGCACTATCCACAGACAGCAGGCAGACAGGAGTTGCATATTCGGCAACGCAGCTATGAAGGTGAGAGTGTGTTGAAATTTTCACGACCTTCAGCAGCTACTGCAAGTTTACGCGTCGTACTTTACGACTTAAAAGTAGTGTCCAATTGCTCATTTACAAAAACGAGCCATTTATAGTCATGTGCAACATTCTTGGAGAAAAACTGAAGATTACAAAATTGTAAGGTTCTGTGATGGAAATATTGAAGGCAGGGGTAGCTTCTACTAATGTGTAGCAAAATGTTTCTTGCAAAATGTTTTCCCATCGCTCGCATCGAGCAGTTAAAACTGCCACAGAAAACCAATGGGGGATGCTCTTGACGTTAACAGCGCAAAAATTCACGTCTGCAGACGGGAGATCTGCAGGTATATTGATTTTTGAAGTGAAATCTCGCGAAATGTGAAAAAAAAAATTCGTTCATAAACTATTTCCCGTTAAAAGATGCCTTTGTCTGAAATTTTTGGTTATGTGGCGTTGAATGACTTATCTCTTATAAAAACCGTCTGTCTTTATAGACTCTATTGCCTTCCTATAGTTATTTTTGTCTGTTCATATTCTATAGGCTGTCTATACACAAAAGTGTGCTAAAAGTGTATGGCCATGAATCTATAGACTGTCTATAGCAATTGTATTGCCTATAATCTATTTTCTAAGATTTGTCTATAGAGCGCCTATAAACTTTACTGACAGTAGTCTATAGACAATCTATAGAATGTCTAAAAAATTTGTAAGGGAAGGGCTGCTGTGTAAGGCGCTTCCGAAGGGTGCTATGTCCTGCTCGAGTTGACAGAATATGTAGCATGCATATTACGCTGTGATGCCACTTTAACGTAACGTGGTTGGCTGCCATGATGCTTTTCCTGGCCAAGTTACGTAAGCCGCGCCTTCGTCAAATCACTTCTTATCCGCTGTCGTACACCGTCTAGTAATGCGGATCTTGAATGCAGGTAACTTGAACATAGAGAACAAGGCTTTTCTGTGTTTGCGTAGGACGATGAAGTCGCCATTGCGAAACGTCGGTTAAAGGAATGCGACTCCCATCCCGGCCGCTGTCCGTTTTGTTTCCTGTTATTGATATCTCATGTGATTTTACAGGGGAATACTCGGAAGTACTGATCCACTAGTATCTTTTGCCGGCTGTTCTTAACATAAAAATGAAGCGAAGGGACACCAGATATTTACGATATGTTTATCTTTGGCGCCATATTTATCTCAGCGGGATGCATTTGAATCCAGCATTTACCTTGTTCTTGGTGTACTTGTACGGATGAAGAAAATACATGAATGTTCGCAGAACTTCGTACTATATTTTGTGCAGGCAGGTTGCCGTTTAATTCCTGTAATATCCGTAATTACCGTAATATCCAGTATACAGTTCACGTCCGTTGTATAGTCCGCAGAACTCAAATTCGGCTAGCTTGAAGAACATTTTTTTTCCTGCCAGATCTTCTGCACCCGGGGCGAAGTCTGCATTTGGTTACAATGAAGACCGATATATGGAATCGTTTCAGACATCCATGCTATACTGGGCGATATGCATACCCAGAAATTCTGAACAAGATGATCTTTTCCAACAGGGAACTTGTCATGAACGTAATTTTTTCGCATATCGTAAAATTTCGCCAACACAATGAGTATAGTCAAAGATCTCTCCTCGGGACGCTTGTAGTTTTTGCGTCTGCCACACTTAAGCACACCTATTCGGCTTTCTATGGCAGCCGTAACTGAGTGCGAGCAGAGGACAAACCTTGAGATCAAGATTTTGCGATGCATCGGAACAGTAAACCATTCCCATGAATACGCTCATAACAATACTTTGCAATATTCCACAGTTGCCTCACAAATAAAAGTGATGTCTAAAGCTGTTGCTGTATTCCATGAGCTGTCCATTTTAAAGTAGCCATTTCTCGTCCCTCTGTTAGACTTCTGTCGTTGGTCACTCAGGTATATCCGCGGCTTTCAAGCGCCTGTGGAAAGCGAACCGGCCATTGGTCCGTTGCACATCGGACCTCACGATTGGTTGGCATTGACTGCGATATGCAGCTAACGGTGCAGTCCGATCGCCTACTACCCTGTGAGGAGTTCGCTTTCTGCGGAAAATTGAAATCCGCAGGTATATATGAGTGACAAACCACAAAGGACCAGACGGACGTGAAAATCCATTTTAAAATATACAGCCTATATAGAATACGGCCTCTTCACTTGGGAAAATGAAACGCTGTATAGCCTGGCTTTATCGATGTTCCGCAAAGCAATAATTTTAGGTGTTGAACTCGCATACCCATCAGGCTGTATACTGGAATCTACTGTATGCTTTTCTTTCCTAAATGTCCCACATCGCTGTATCGCATAGCAGCTGATGTTCGTGAAATAAGAACTTGAATATTTCTTCAATTCTCACGACGCAGACGTTCGCAACCCTCGCTCTCTTTGCCTTCGTGGCCTGCGTCGCTTTCGCCGAAGAGGCGGCGAAGAAGGACGAAAAGAAGGAAGAGAAGAAGGACGTCGAAGGACGTGGAGGCATCCTGGGTGGCGTGGGCTACGGTGCTGGTGTGGGCCCGGGTCTTGTCGGCTCCGGAGTGGTTGGCGGCCCCGCTCTGGTCGGAGCAGGTGTCGGACCCGGAGTTGGCTTGGGTGGAGTCGGCTTGGGTCACGGCGTCGGCGGCGGCTTCCAGTCCGGATACGGTGCTTCTGCCGGAGGACACCAGGCCGGCTTCCAGAAGGGCGCTGCAGGACACAACCAAGGATCGGGAGCCTTCGCCGGTGGTTCCTCCCACAGGAACGTGAACGCTTACAGCAACAACCAGGGGTACAACCACAACTCTGGCTTCTCAGCCAGTGACAGCAAGAGCTTCGGCACCGGACACCAGCAGGGGTCCTCTGGATTCCAGGGTGGAGCCGCTGGTCACCAGGCTGGATTCGGACAGTCCTCCTTTGGGAAGACCGCCGGAGTTGGCCACGCGGGCTTGGGTCTCCACGGCTAAAGGTACCTCTCTGTTCTGGTACAGATGATCTTAAGGACAAACACGGGAAGCATGCAGATTGTAGCTGATTTACTTAATTACGGTTGATTTTTTATGGTGAGCGCTCCGTTTACCCGAAAGCAAACTGTGCTGAAAGTAAAATGACGCCACCGCGGTGGCTCAGTGGTTAGTGGGCTCGGCTACTGAGCCGAGCTCTCCACTACGGCACCTCTTCCTCTCTTTCTACTTTCACTCTCACCTTCCTCCCTTCCCTTACGGCGCGGTTCAGGTGTCCACCGAGATATGCGAGACAGATGCTACGCCAGTTCTTTGCCTCGAAAATCAACCAAAACCAATTTTGAAGTTAAATGTAAAAATTAACAATTACTGACATTAAAATTTAAATGTGTTACTTGGGAGTTGTTAACACTTGGCTCTCAATAAAACATGGGGACGATGTGTAATATTTTCTAATATTTTTCTCTTTTTTTATTTCAGCTGTTGCTGCTTCATCTTGTTTCCTGTTCGGTTCTCAGTGCGGCGAGCCACCCAACGGTTACCCACCCAGTAGAATGTTTGCCCTGGCCTGGTGCTCGGCTTTTTGCGGTGATTTCTTTGCGGTGCAGGACTCTGACCTCGTCGTGCGTGGACGGAAGGGCCTTGAACCATTGCGCTTTGACCAAAGCTGCCTTTGCGCCATTACGATTCGTCGTCATCTTCGTCGTCAGCCTGTGTCGTCTTAATACATTGTCAACTCGCTGCAAACAGCTATTTAAAAACGGAATAAAATGCTCAATAAAGTATTCAAACCTCCAATATGCGTGAGTTGGCATTTAATGGTATGCTTCAAGACCATCGCTTTTGCCACAGCAAAACCGGACTCTTAGATAGCTTTCCGCGCCTTGGTGAGAACAAAGAACCATCAAAAATGCTGTTTTTTTCTTCCAAAGCGTGGTGGTAACGTCAGAGCGAGCAAATGGAATTCGTAATGGTAATGACGGATTTTAAAGTGTATTAATTATAGCTATAGAATGGTTATAAAAGTGGAATTTAACGCAGAGATACTTTGTAAAGAGTCATATTTTAGGTAAAATAACTGGAGGGGATACTTAATCTTAACTCATTACGCTATCACGTCATGACCTTAATGCTTATCGATGCAGAATTCGTCATTCTCTACTTATCATTAATATATCCCTGGGAGTCCCCATACAACTCCTGGCGCAATAGTGCAGAGGTTAAGGGACGTGCCACTGCCCTGCGATGGCAGGTGCTGCCAGCAGTGTTGCGTGTGTGACCCAAGTTGATCTCGAGCAACCTCTCGCGAACAGTCATTAATTTAACTTCAACCTAGCACGGTGCGCAACTTTCTCACAATCCGGTGGGCAGGTTGTGATGGCGCCATGAGGTCACGTGACCTAGGTGGCACGCCTGCCACCTAGCGTGCTTCTCTGGGGATTATCGCGTTAAAAATGACAGGACGAAGCAAATGCATCTGAGCGAAGACAGGATGACGCGATTCTTGACAGCCCTAAACAAAATGCATAAGCGTCGCGTTGGAACCTTAGTCCGTTAGCCAAAGTTTTGACGAAGACGTTAAAAGACGCTTGTGAATCTCTTTTGTCTGTCTTTCGTCGTCGTGTCTTTTTTAACGTAAAGTATTTCTAAACATGCACAACCAACTCTCCCACCAGCACCTCCTTTATGAATCCCGGGGTCGAAATTAATCCACAGCCCTCCACTGCGGCACCCCTTTCTTTTTCCTTATTTCACTATCTCCCTCACGTCACTCCACTATTCCCTCAACCCGAAGGACGCGGGTTCGATCCCGGCAGCGGCGGTTGAATTTCTTTGGAGGAGAAATTCTAGAGGCCCGTGTGTGCGATGTCAGTGCACGGTAAAGAACCCCAGGTGGTCGAAATTTCCGAAGCCCTTCACTACGGCGTCTCTCATAGCTTGAGTCGCTATGGGACGTTAAACCCCAATAAACCAACCACTATTCCATCACGGCGCGGTTGAGGTGTCCACCCAGAAGTGAGATATTATCGCACCGTTTCATTTCACTGTTTCAACCTAACAACGATAACTTTACTGCTCCCGTATGAAAGCGCCTGCTTCGAAGCCCACCTGCGTCACTTGATAACGAAATGACGCACTGAGTGAGCGCCCGGTGAGCGACCTAACCTCGAGGTTCCTTTTCTCCGCTATTTGAAAGATGCGCGAAAAGGGACGGAGACGCGCAAAACCACGATCGCTCGCGAGCACTCGCGAGAGCTGCAGTTGCGCCATCTGGGGCACGTCATAAAAACAACTAGAACCCCACCAAGCGCGGGCTTTTCAAACACGAGTTATCACGAGGAGAACGCTTCGGTTTTCGTGTGCCTGTAGGCAGAGGGGCAATAGTAATATATCGCCGATGTAGTACTAGCAGCAGTATTAGCAGTAGTAGCTGTAGAGAGGGAGAAACTTTAAAGGGGCTGCGAAACACTGCTTGGGGGGATACCGGCTATACTTCAGGTGGGTTCTTTATGTCACACAGATGCTGACTTAAAAAGAATTACAGGAATCGATGCACAGGAACGGGAGTTATTCAGTGAAGAAATTTCAAAATACAAGCAAACAAAACGCTGCTCTCAACTCGATTTTGGCGGGGCTTCCCTCTCCTATTTCGCTCTCCCAGTGACGGCACCTGGCGCAACCAATCAAAACAGCCAGCCAGAGCACGTCGCGGAAGTTTGTACTCCATGGTTGCCTGCTCTCTGTAACTCGTTCTTGCTGAGACTGGCAGCGTCATTTCCATGCCAGAGCGCCCCTGGTGGTGTATTTTTATTTTACTTGCTTTGCAGGGCTTTTATCTAAGGCAAACAAGTTGTTTTTGTTGATCTAATATAAAACGCAGACAGATGACAAAATGTGTCACTATTTATTCACACAATTTGCAGTATATTTACTGTTTGTCCGATCATCAAGCTCGCGCCAGGTGATGTCATATCCGCTGCTAAAAACCCGCCACTGTGTGGCGACACCATCAGAGCCATGAAGTTGTTTTTGGGAGGACATTAAAATATTAAAAAACGGAATGTACGCGGTATTACCGACGCTAATAGCACCATTATAACTCGCTGTATGCAATCAACAGGCAAAACAGTTAACTAAGATTGTGTTTCTGGGCCCCTTTAATGAATAAAGGAGAGGCCTTCCTGGTTGTGCGCCTGGAATGCTACTCCAGAAGTGGGTGAAAAGAGAGAAAAAGGGAAAAAGGAAAGGTGACAGCAAGCATAATCAGCACCCACGCACTGACAAACACACATGATTGTCAAAGGATGTCCACTAAACCCGTGTCCCTAAGAAAAACTAAGCTGTAATAGCAGCTTAGTGGGGGCAGTAGTAATTGAAATAGTTGCAGCATCAGTAGCGGTAGTTTCATAATTGCAGCGAAGAAACACGATCATACAGAGAAGAAACAAACAGTACATCCGTGTGTTGTGCGTATCTTCATTATGTGGTCGTGTTTTTTCGCTGCAGTTGTGATGTAAGAATACGACAAACTAGACCAAAAGCTCGTTTTACTCCAGTGGTAGTATAGTACTATCAGAGCAGCCGATTAGCCGTCGTCGTCAGCGGGCGGCATTACGATTGATTGGCACGCAGTTTTTGCCGTCCATTCTGCATGTTGCGTCTTGTATATATGTTGTTTGTGGGTGCCGCGAAGGATCATGATGGCCTCCTCTGTATGTAACTGACCACAGTTCCGGCCATGGACCTTGTTTTCCTACACTTGGTGACATCGAACTTTTGCTAAATTAGAAAGCTGGCCATATATACCGCGGCAGGAAATGGGATTTTACGTTCGGCTTTCCACATGTTCGTGCCTGAGAGAGACGGGAGTGACAGTGGTCGTGTCGATGAATTGGTTGTCCAAAGTGTCGCTGTGCGAGACTTTGCGAGACACAGTGCGCAAAGTGCGAGACACAGAAGCTGAACATGGACGCCATAGCGAGGTTGATCGACGTCGTCCCGATGTATTTGTAGGACACAAAATCTAGGCTTATAACCCAGCGAAAACATGCAAAACGTAGCCAAACGCCATCAGCTGATTACGAAGCAGTGTATACTGCCCCCCTTGTTCACGAACCTCTAGCACAGCTGCTGTATTAAATGGAGTTTCTAATGCAGGTAAATTGCAGGGCTGCGCAGAATCACTCCCATGGAATGGCGGGCACATGTCACTTCTATTATCAGGGCTGCCAACTTCATGCTAGAACACCTGAAACACAATTTTCACGTCGCTCTTGGCACCTCTCGAAGTTTTTCTGTATAAGTCACTTGTCCGCTTCAAATGAGAATAAGCTAACCCAATATGGGGGCGCTTTACTGAATATTTTATTGACTCCCTCGAAGCAGGGCAGAATCGCCAGAACAGCAGCTTGGGCCTGTTGGTTATTCACCTTCAAGTAACAGCGCAAGAAACACAGACGGGACACATAGAACGAGAACACACAACAATCGCTTGTTGTGTCTTCTCGTTCAATGTGTCCCGTCTGTGTTTTTGCGCTGTTACTTGAAATAGAAATGCGTAGCACTTTTTATCGCGGGTAATTTCAATCATTCGTCAAGGGTGACCAAGGGTCAAAGGTCAGTGAAATAAAATAAAATGTTGACATGTCCGACATTCTCGGGCAAAAAACTTGAAAATTGGAAAGTTGTAAGATAGTGTTATGGAAATATTGAAGGTTATCTTCCATTCTTCTTACATGTAGCAAAATCTTTCTTTTAAAATGTTTCCATCGATCGCATTGAACAGTTAGGACTCCCATTGCCCTTTGTATGTAAACCTGGATATGTTTACAGAATCCGCGTTTTCTTACAACTTTGGATCGTTTGAGACTGATGTACAGGACGGTAAAATTTTGCCTTTTAAAGAATTGTTTACATTTTTGCCCTGCTACGTACTGGCCGAAGTATTATGCCTGAGTTCTGTTCGTTGGTGCAAAAATTTGTACAAGGGGCCAAGGCCTCGTCAGGCTCTTAGCCTTTAGCCTTGACCTCCTCTTAGACACCGTCTGAGGAACAAATAAAGAAAAAAAATACAAGAGTGCCGCCGGGTTATCTGAGGATATATTGATTGTTTTAGTGAAATTTTGCTTTTTATGGAAAAATTGCGTTCATAAACGGTTTCTCCTTCACAATTACTTTTGTCCAGAATTGTTGGGTATGTTATCAGCAAATGCTGCTATATGTTTGGTCAGGATATGGTTTGGTTTAAGAAAAGGTAAATCCCGCCCTCCCACCCTCATCACCCTTTCTCTCTATTGTGGTATAGCCACGCGTAGGCGCTGCAAAACCACGTGACGATCGAAGGAAACGGGAGTGTGTTTGGGGGTAGCCTTCGTTCTGAAGCACCCACGTTTGAGGCTACATGGTTGTTGTGTGGGAAAGCTGGCGTTGATTCACTGTTGGTTATTCGGAGAAGCCAACTTAGCTGAAAGTTACCGGCGGCTCTCGACTGTCCTCTTTCGCTCGCTTCGCTGCCGAAGACACTGCGGAAACCAACTGTGCCTAATAACTTTAGTGAGAGAATACTCTATCTTTGGTGTACTGGTATAAGCATTAGATGTCGTATAATTGGCTACGGCTAAATCCGAAACAATGCCTGGCCCGGCTTCGATACGAATGAAGAGCGATAAGGATGCGATAAGACTGCGTCCGCATCGGCACCAAACGGCGATAAGGATAAGGTAAGGATGCGATAAGACGTACTTCGATAAGGAAGTGCGTCTGCTAGCGTGGGTGAACCGGTTGCTTGCTTCTGGGTTACAGATGAGCATATCTATCGTCATGTTTTAAGCGCTGAATCATCGATATATCGAACTATTAGTGAAAACCTTTGACTTCGACATATCCGAGATAGACTACAGGTAATGTAATCTGTAGTAGTTGTCTGTTATAATCTAGTATAATGTCGTTGGTTGCCAAACTGTCACCTTCCTGCTTGCTGTACAAAAAGTGACAGGTTTAACCATATTCTGCTGAGTATTAAGAGGTGGCCTGTTACAGCCCGTAGCTTTGGCTCCATTGCGAAGAAGAGTATTCGTGGAGTGTGGCGGTTAAAAAGCAGTCTGTTTGGTGAACCTGATCGCAAAGCTTTGAGTAATGCGACACCATACAAATAAATATATTTCTTTGCAGTGTTAGAAGCTCGGGTTGGCATAAACTATTGCGCAGGCAGAGCATCTATTGTTTGAAGCAGAAGACAGTTGTTTTCGGTATTAATATCGGAGGAATAAACAATTCGTGAATTCCGTCAAGCGAAAAACACAATTTCTGCCATCTTCACATTCATCTATTCGAAGCCGCTAGATCGATGACTTCTTTTATGTAAGGAGTTCGGTCATGTGATTTGCATGTTCATGAACCGGTTACGCGTCAATGTTGTCCTGCTGTTGTGTCAAAGGATAACACATGCTAGCGTTCGCTATTTGTTCAGGCCCCACAGTACATTTGGTGAGGAAATCATGATCATCATTTATTGTACCCTTAAAGATCCCGATCCCCTTAAAGATCCCCTTAAAGATCCCGACATTACATTGAAGGGGTGGGGGAAGACAGTGGTGTGAAGCGGCCATACACTTAAATAGCAGCACAAAATAACAAGAATACTAAGTTTGACGTGCAATTAACGTCAGGTAATCCAAATAATACAAAATAATATATGACAAACGAAGTAGTAGTATATAAAATTAAACATTAAAATGTGTGGTCAAAACAAGCTGCAATAACCACGCAGAGTGGCTTAAAGTAGGAAAATAGTTATAGGTGATGACGCAATGACAGAGGCAGTTCAAATAGCAGGCAGAGCAGCGCGAGGGAAGTAGCTATAGTTGGTTCAAGTGGTCTGTTAGTAGCTGCCTAAATCTCGTGTAATTAGATTCAATGACAGTGGTTTCAGGAAGGTTGTTCCATTCTTCTATGGCGATGGGAAGGAAAGATCTGTGCAACCGCTAAATGCCGAGGGAGTTGAATAATCGGCTAGACGAGCGTAAGGGAGCATATAACAAAGTTTGACGTAGTGCAGGGAAGTTAAAATATAGTTTGTGCAAAAGACAAAGCATCGATATTTTTCTGCGGAGTGCTAATGGTTCAAGGCCGAGAGACGATTTTAGGTTAGTAACGCTGTGTCGAGACGAACTCTGCGACGTTATAAAGCGTTATAAATCCATACGCCATCTCGCAAATCTCGGCGGCTGACAAATGCTTCCCATGGTAATTTATTCCTTTGTTCAGACGGCAATCGTAGAGGTGCGACTTGTATGAACATCCGCTCGAATGTGAGAAAATGAGTTTGTTCTGGACGATGAATGGGTTTCGCAGAAGAAAATACACACATGGATGTCGACCTATCCCAGGCACGCTTCTCGGCGCATTTGGCTACGCCTGACAGCCTTCTACCGTCTCTCAGAAAGCGCCCGTGCGCCTGCAACTGGTGTTTTCTTACTCGGGTCACTCGGGGCATTTATTAACGCGTCGCGTTCTCGGCGCGCGCCTGTCATTAGCAGCTTGTATATCCCACACACCGTCGCTGCAGCCACTTGTGTTTCTCTTGTTTCACCGCTTCCTCACCCCCCCTCCTCTTCCCGCTCTTGCTTTTTAAAAGCAACAAGCTTCCAACACAAAATGGCGACGGGCCAACGGGACCGCACGTCGTCTGCGAACGTCGTCTGCGCGAAGAATACACAAGAAGCGTGGGAAAAACGCGGCGCGGTTGCGTATGAATGACAATGCACGGCCCTCACCACGCGCCTGGGAGCGGGTCAGCCTCACTTCCGCTGCTTGCGTCACGTGTGTGGTGACGTCAACAGCACGTGACGCGATCCTGGAGTGCAAGGCGGCGGTGTGGGCTGTTCTTTATTCTTTACCCGAACGCGTCGGCAGCAGCCGAGCTACAGCCGAGGAGCCCCGATGAGAGAGTGCGTCACCCGCAGTAGAAGAGGATAAAAACGAGGCGAGGG
The DNA here is from genome assembly GCF_055824585.1 of Amblyomma mixtum. Lineage (NCBI taxonomy): Eukaryota > Metazoa > Arthropoda > Arachnida > Ixodida > Ixodidae > Amblyomma > Amblyomma mixtum. The sequence goes on along the minus strand of NC_143020.1, from coordinate 113,391,905 downwards.
AGAAACGTGCGCGTATCGTCTGCTTTTGTCTGCTTTAGTTGCTGCCAAGTGCCGCCAGAGCGATTCCGTCGCATGCGACTTTTCCGTACTTGGTTTTTCGCGCTGCAGCGATATTCGTGAAAAGCGTCTTCCTGTAATGAGTCAAAGCATACTTTATACGAATGTTGTGGTTCTCGCTGAGTTTACGCTGCTGTCAAATAACCAGCATTGCCTTTTAAAATCTTGGAAAAAATGCATCACAAATGAAATGACGTATGGCCCGAGTTCCGCTCGTGGATGTGGACCTCGATCACCCACGCGCTGTACACAACGATATGAATGGATCGAGCTGGTATGGCGGAGTGGTTAGCGTGCTCGTCTCGCACTCGGGAGACCCTTGTTCGATTCGTCAAACACCAATTTACCTGTTCTAATTTGCCCACATTAAGCGCCGGTGTAGAAAAGCACTACACGATTATATAAAGCCTACTATAACGTGCCGATGAAAAAAAAAAGAATAGCATACATTTCTATTTGTGCGCAAAAAATATAAACGCCTTTAAATGCCTAAGCCAAGAAAGAAGTGGCAGTTTCCAATAAACCGTCACGGCGAGCGGACGAAAACAACTCAGATTCTACGGAACCCTAATACAAAAAAGCACTACAAAACAAATCCAAATAACGGGCTACGCAATCGCTAGCGACGCCAGCGCCGCTACGTAGCACGCGGGATACTCTTGCGTAACACCCGGAACCGGGAGCGCTTCCTTCCGCCACTTACTCTCCTCCGCTGCGAGTGGAGCGCGCGGGGAGTCCCGAGCGAGGGGAGGGCGGCTTTCGCCCTTGCGCGAGGCGCCGTTGTCGTCAGCACGGCGCAGGAAGAGCCACTAGTGAAAGCGATTTTTTTTTAATCCTCCTTTCTCTCTTTCTTTCTTCTCCTCCTTGCCTTTCTGGTTTTCGCGCTCTCTCCTTCGCTCTCTCTCCGGTTTTCACGGCGGCGCCACGGTCGCGGGGGCGAGTGGGCGAGAGTCCCTCCGACCGTGCGTGCGCCCGTGTGTTTCCAACATGGCGGCCAGCGGATGCTTGGACGAGGAACGGAGCGAAGCCCTAGCCGAACACTCGGCTGTGCGCAAGAAGAGCGTGTTACTCGACATGATGCTTCCCGAACGGATATACAAGCGCACCGAGTTCGACTTCGTGCGCTCCGGTCCTCCCAGCGGCGGTGCAAGCGGCGGCAAATGCCTCGTCGAGAGGCTCGGCGCCGCCGTGGTGAACAAAGTGGTGGTGGGCTCCGGCGTTGCCTCTTCGAGCTCGTCGCCGGCGCTCGGCCTGGTAGGGAGCCGAGACGGGTACCAGCCCGCGTCCGACTTCGCCACCGAGCGCCGGAATCACCGTTACGGCCGAGCGGCCAGCACGGACAGGTCAGTGTTTCTCTGTTGCACGCCTGGCCGATCTTTTGTTTGGTGTAGCAGCGGCGGCCGCCTCGGCTTCGGGCGAATCGCTGAGCACCCGCTCGCCTTTTTTTTTTTCTCCACTGAAAGCAAAAAAAAGATCGGGTTCGAACAAAGAAAAGGAAAACTCATCGCATCCCTCGCGTTTCGTCTTTTTCTCGAAACCAGCGAACGATTTCGGTCTGGGAGAGAGACTTTCCTGGACCCCGTGTTTCTCTGCGTGAATCCAGTGTGCGCGTTGTTTTGATTCCGCCGAAGAGCGTGCGAGAAAGTGCGTTTGGAAGCGCGGGGGGGGGGGGGGGGGGGGGGGGGCGGGCGGAGAGGAAGTTGTCGATGAAGAGAGCCGGAAATAAGGGGGGAAAGGCAAGGAGACGACGCCGAATGGATGCTGGAAGAAAGAAAAAGGGGGGGGGGGGGGGGGGGGGCGGTGAGGCCGTGGATTCGTGGGGCAAGAAGGTTTCGCTGGCTTGTGGCGTGCTCTCCTCACTGCCTTCCTCGCTGCTGACTCCTGGGAGTTGCTTCGAGGTAACCGGGTCAATAACACGTTATCGTCCATCTAGGAGAGAGAACATTATGCAGGCGTCGTCGACTGCTAAGGTTTCCCCTCTCCGGATACGACCAGGCCGCGGCAGTGTTTTTTGGTTGTGCAATCGTATCCGGAAAGACTGGGAATTCCTTTCCTTTATTTCTTTTTTTTTGTCTTTCCAGTCGTGGTTTGACCGAGGACTTTTGATCAGGGCTCTGGAAACGTGTTTCGGACTTTCACTTGCGAATGAGGCGCTTGGACCGGAGGTGTTGGCTTTACATGCTTAGGATTAGGCGTTCTTGAAACGTGGCGAGACTTCCTCAATTAGGAATGCGTGACGCGTACCATGCATTAACTTCGTCGATTCATCTGTATAATTTGCTCATTAGGGAAATGGACTTGTGCATAGGGTTTGTAGTATGCAAGTAGCAGGCGTGAACAGATAAATTCCTCGCAAGCACGAACACATTTTCGGCGTGCAAATATCTGAATGCTCTGCCTCAGTCTAGACGTAGCGATACGAAAGCCATGACCGGGTGCTATCGAATTTCGTTATTCTTTCGAAGTCGTGGCCCGTTTTGTCCGTAGCTTACACGCAGAACTTGCATTGTCATCCCGTGAGTTTCCATAAGCCCGTGTCTCCGCTTTCTTGACTGCATTGTTTTTTTGTGCGTTTCGTTGATGCATCGAGGTATGGAGCTAAAGCCGAAGGGGGCTCACGTGAGGTTTCGCACCTACACTGGCATTTAATTCCTACCAAAGGTCTGTTTTCCTAGTCTGAACGTTGTCGACCGTAAGCAAGCGAAAGCATAAGAGACAGATATGAAATTGTATTATTTTACCAGTCTTATTTTTAGTATTCTTTTGTGGGGATGGTTCGTGGAGACATCTGTTTTGCCGAAGACGTATGAAATAGTTGTCTGATCCTTTGTTATTTGCACTTATTATCGCTACCCTAATAGGTTTCCGCGTGATCTCGGCCAGGAGCGTCATGGGGATGTAAGAAAGCTCTAGCTTTTTGCCTTGGCTAAGCGGGCTGTTGCTGCATTACAGTATACCACCTATGTTAAGCGTAACTATTAGTGCTTTGGTTCTAGTCTCCTCTTTGCAATGACATGCTAGATAATTGTCTTATAAACGTTTCCCGATCGATCCGTGGAACCCTTTGCGTAAATGCTAACCAGGTGCAGAATATTCAATGAAACTGAGTGCTGAATCCCAGGCGCTCAAAATTACTGTATTTTCTACTGAACAGCGATTCGACGCCCCTGCGTAGGTGTTATATTAGCGCTGATTAACCAGCGTTTCAGTGTTCAACCTGTTATCGCATTTAATTATCTAAAGGCGCACTAACGACACCCAAACAAGGCGACCCCCCTTTTTGAAGGTCGCCGTTAGGCATAAACAGCGCTTCCAAAACACGTGGCTTGCGCGCGGGTGCTCCAGCTGTAAGTCATGTGCCGAACAGAAGTGGCGACCAATGTTCTGCGTCATGCCTATTTAGTTATTTCTTTTCCCTCTCTATCTGCGCGTCTACGCGAGTTATATTTTCCACCACTGAGGATGGCAAGCAGCGCACCATGCGTCTTGAGGTTAGAGTCGTCGGTTTGATAGTTTGGTGCATGCGCTGGTATTTTCACCCGTTAAAGCGAGACATAATGGAGTTAACCCATTCTCGTTGTAGCTTTTTTAACAAAAAAAATGCGCAATCTGTTTCGTAACTTGTCCCGTGTGTAGAAATTTTGGTGTCGTCTGAAGAACCTCATGTGAGCTGAATTGGATTGGTTTATTGGTGTTTAACTTCCCAAAGCGACTCAGGCTATGAGGGACGCCGTAGTGAAGGGCTCCGGAAATTTCGACCACCTGGGATTCTTTAACGTGCACTGACGTCTCACAGTACGCGGGCCTCTAGAATTTCGCCTTCATCGAAATTCAGAATTGATCAAGAGCTCTCCGAATACTGCGTCCGTGAGCCCACGTTGTTGGTTTGCCACGTGATGAACGATTAATTGTAAATAACTACGCTCTAAAGGTGGATCTGCGTTAGGGGCTCTGTCGCTGAAGTGTTAGAGCTCGAATGTCCTTTCGTTGATCCCTGGCTTCTTGGCGCACAGACGCTTCTGGACGCTTCCTACCACATTGAAATGATGCAGTTACATCATATTTACTGATACTTTCTCGGGCTCTGTTGAACTGTCGTACTTGCGTTATTTGCTCGAGCCGTCAATTGAATTTTGATCTTCTTTGGTACCTGTCATGTCTCGTAGTTCAGTTCGAGATGTAAACGATCTCACAACTCTTCGCCGTCTATTTCTGTTCTGGTAATAATTGATAAAACAGTTCCGAAGCCACGTGGCTAAGTCCGTACAATGAACTGACCTAGCCCAGAGTCTAGAATTCGGCTGATTACAAAGTAGAATTAAAATCCTGGGTTAACAAAAAAAAAAAAAATGACAATCGGCGGCGTGAACGCTTCGTCTGCTCGGGATGGTATCGATAACGTCGTATTTGGTGCCCGTGCGACTTGTGGTTCTTACGACCGTAGTTTCTCAAACTTGCCTAGAGGAGAAATACGTGTCACCGTCTATGCGTGTTTCCTTGAGGGCGCTTCATTTGGCCGCGTGCTTGTACCCTGGCACACGTCGGATTCAGACTGGAGTACTGACACACGCTGAATACGTGAACCCTGTAGAATCCGCTCCTAAGGTTAATGCGCATGTACAAGTGAGAGATGCGCACATGGCCTTCGCTTTTCTAAGTGGGCAGGCCATTATCCTTTCGAGAAGACATTTTTCCTTCTTGGCCATCTTCTCAGGCGAAAAGGCAAGGAAAGGGTTAGAGTCCTTAGTGTACATGGCTTCTTCGAAAGGTATTTTCCCCTCTGCCTACAGTTTTCTGTACAATGGCCCCGGAAAGCTGTTCTTCGACAACTGCGGATGGAGAGGAGAACAAGGGTTGGTGGAGGGGGGGGGGGGGGGGGGGGGGGGCAAGGTTGGCACACTATTCAAGGTGGGATGCCTCCTCCTTCAGAGTTGAGGGTAGGGAAGGGGGGGGGGGGGATGACCTTCGAGTTAAAATGCCCGACCGTCGCCATGGTCGTCGTCCTTCGATGGGTCTGCAGCTCAGTGGAGTTTTTTGACGGGCCTGCCTCCGCTGCCGCCGGTGCCTGAGTGACGTTTCGGACAAGAGAAACGCTCTCCTCCCTCTCCGTCTTTGTGTCCTCCTCCTCTCGGTTCACTTTCTCCCTTCCTTTTCTCCGGGGTGTGGTGGTCGTCGTGCGCGGTGGGTAATTTCTTCTCGAAGAGCGGTGCCAGTCAGTGAGCCCCCCCCCCCCCCTTTCCACCCTCTCCCGCCTGTCTCACGTTTTTGGCCCGTCGCTTGATTGGAAGTAGCGGAGGGGCTTGTTGTAGCAGGGCATGCCAAGAAGGGTACTGGGACGGGTGCAGGGGTAGGCAGGTTTGCATCTTTTAACTTCTACCCTTTCCTTCGTCGCTATTTTCTTTCTTCCTACAATGGAATGCAATTCAAGAACGAAGCGTCTTGTCCCCCGTCAAAGGACCTTCTTCCAGCCAATGCCGTCGGCTGATTCTCGTAAGCCTTGCTAGTGTGACGATGCAGGGACGGGCATATCTTATTTCATCTGCCACTCCCTGCTTTCTCACACTAGCAGGTTCATGAGAATCGGCCGACGCTATTGGCTGGAATGGGGCTCTTTGATTGGGAAAAGCCGCTTCGTTCTTGAGTTCTGTACTATAATAGGATGTGCCTTTACGCGGATAGCTTTACGAGGTGGTTGTTTTGGGCGATAGGCACGATTAACAAAAGCCAGGAGAGGATACGAGCGGAAAGAATTTTACACTCAGCATACAAGTAAATGTGTAGAGAAGTAAAATTAAAAACAAAAAAATTAGAACTGCTCGCGTGCCCTACCTACTCTCCGTTTCATACATAGCAGGGAACGTTGCCAAAGCTAGCGCGCGTGTTCGTTCAGGCTAAGTCCGCACGCAAAGAGTAGTTCTCCGTACAACCAAACATATTTCGTTGAGGCAAATCTTAAGTGCCGGGACTGGCACCTCCTGGACTTCGTTTTACCTCTTGCCACATTTTCGTGCTGCGACTCGCCGAGATTTCGAGAAGCAAAAAGTACACGTGGCGGTATGATACGCGGTTGGTAGGGCGAATGGCTTCTACTAAATCCGTGCCCAAAAAGTTCTTCACACTCCGTGAATATTATGGCCAGAAAGCCCGAACACTGAGCGCCTCACAGCGTCGACCATGATTTTCAATGCTACTATATCGTTTCATACCGCTCTTTGTATTCGTCCGAACAATAACCGGAGTTTGGAGAAGAACGGATGATATGTGGCGGAGTAATATAGCTTCGCGGACACACTACTTCAGCAACCTCCGCAGCGTTGCCTGCTATGTATGAAACGGAGTATAGCTATCGCGTACCTACACTTGCAAGTCCGCTGTAATGCATACGTGGATGCGTGAGCTTTTACTTGTCCTTGTCTTTTCCCATCCCCTAACGTTGCACACGTCTTTGGTCGTCCCGTCGCTCGCTGGGCTCCTCTTCGTAGTTTCGCTTCAAGCCTTATTTCTTGGTCTATTGTTCTGTTTTCCTCAATAATGAATAGCTTTGAACGGAATGATTTTATAGCTTTGTGATAGTAACTTAGCTCCAGAACACTAGGCGTCTTGTGTTGAGGCGTCCCAATTTAGGCTGCCCTCGTTCGTAAATAACGGCGCTAACTTTAAGTGGACCAGCGAAACCCCCCCCCCCCCCCCCTTCAAAAAAGAAAGAGGCTGCTTGTCATTAATTTTCCCTGCGCACTCGTCACGTTTTTCTTTTTTTCAACTTGCTTTCTTTGCCGACTAACGGCGGGAAGCAACCGGAAAAGAACTTGGTGTTGGCCCAATTGGTGATCTTCCATGATTTTGGAAGGACCGCGAACACGTATGCGGACAGCAGTTATCAATGCGGCAACACTGGGGCGCTGATCGGGATGAAAATGAGTTGTCGGAAGGTAAATTCGCTGATTTTCTGGGGAGAACTGACGTCATCAGACCGGAGCATTCCCATCGTCTCGGGAAGCGAAGTAACCTGGATTTCGGTTCGGTGTTTCGTAACTGGAAGGAGTCAAAGAGATCCAACAGCAAAGTGCGCTTGACGTCATGCCCCGGGACCGGAGAAGAGCTTTAATTCTGTTTGCTCTCTCGAGCGCAGCTGTATGTAGCAAGCCTTCCGCAGTTTTCTTGAGAGAGCAGACATGCAGCCCTTGCTGGTCTTCGAGCTCGAAATGTCAGGTGCGGGGGCGACTCTCGGCGATGACGTTGGCAAGTGTGTGAACACTGGGAGAATGCTTTAAGAATGTCCTTTCCGCGGCGGTGTGAAAAACAGAGAGAAAAAAAAAAACACTTACGATGGCGTTGTATACTGGGCAATGATACTGCTGTACTGGGCGTACTGGGTACTCGGGATTTGTATAAATTCATTTCACTCTTCTGGTGTTTAAGATTCTTGAAGCTTGCATGTTTTAAGGTGACGTGTATTCCATACAGTTGATGTAATATTTCAATACATGCAGTTCTCTTTGTATTGTGGCCATAAAGCAGCTGAGTTTTGGGTGCGCGAAAATTGCAACATGACGTAGTCGAACACATAGGGAAGGCGATCACGATCAGTTCATGTTAATGACCGACGCTTGAAAAAGCTTTTCACCTGTATGCCAGCATATGTGACGCTTTCAAGACACACATCTGATTTTCTTAGCCTACGGTGGTCACTGGGCCTACAGACGTAGTGTTGAGGGTTAAGATGGTGAGGAAAGGGCGCAGTAATTGTCTCACATCTTAGTGGAGACGTCATTCGCATCGTGGGGGAAGGGATGAAGGAGGGAGTGAAAGAGGAAAGGGGGAAAGAAGCGCCCCTGTGGAGGACCTTGGATTATTTTCGATAACGTGTTGTTCTCTAACACGGACTAGTATCCCGCGGCACGTGGGTGTTCTCGAATCTATAATAGGACACAACGGTCGGTAACACCAGGTTACGGTCCGCGGCATCCTGTACTACTCTGCTGGCCAACCACAGCAGTGAACAAAATCAGCTTTTCAATATTTAACTCCATTAAATAAGCCAGAGGCATCAAAATTCTTGTGTTGCTAATTTAAGATCGTGATTAGCTTCTTGTTTAGGTATCAAGCAAAGCTTTAACAACCTTCTGTTTTTTGTCACGGAAGAATTCTGTTCGCCGCTCCTGAATGTGGGCGGAGCTTCGCTGCAGACTTGAGTAGTAACCGACCATGGCCTCCATCGAAATCATCTAAGCGGCCTTGGTTCGAGATTTCGCCTTTTTCCTCACCAACCTGACCCATACCATGCTGTACGGTGGCATACCACACCATACAGTACAGTACTATACCATGTCATACAATAGGTGCCGCCGTGGTGGCTCAGTGGTTACGGTGCTCGGCTGCTAACCCGAAAGACGCCGGTTCGATCCCGGCCGCGGCGGTTGAATTTCTTTGGAGGAGAAATTCTAGAGGCCCGTGCACTGTGCGATGTCAGTGCGCGTTATAGAACCCCTGGTGGTCGAAATTTCCGGAGCCCTCCACTACGGCGTCTCTTTGGGAAGTTAAACCCCATAAACCAACCAACTAACCATGTCATGCACTACCGTACCACACCGTACAATACAGTCGCATACCGTGTCATACAATATCATACGATGCCATACCATACCACAGTTACAATGCAATAAAATACTATACCATGTCATACAATACAATACCATAAAATACCATACAATACAGTAGCCGCCGCGGGTGCTCAGGGGTTATGGTGCTCGGCTGCATGACCAAAAGACGCGGGCTCGATCCCGGCTGCGGCGGTCGAACTTTGGTGGAGGCGAAATTCTAGAGGCCCGTGCACTGTGCGATGTCAGTGCACGTTTAAGAACCTCAGGTGGACGAAATTACCCAGAGCCCTTCACTAACGGCGTCCCTCATAGCCTGAGTCGCTTTGGGACGTGAAACCTCCATAATTCATACAATACAATACCACATTACGCCATACCAAACCATACCATGCCGTGCTCTCTGTTATGTCGCCTCGTTCCTCCACCATTCGTCCGCTTCAGTTCCGTGTTCCGCTTGGGAGCCTTTTATGTTTCTCCTTCCGTGCTGCGGGTGCAATCGTGTCTGCACGCATGCGTTTGGGACCAGACCCCGTACTTCCGCGTATATTTTGGTTGTACGTTAGTTTCGCGTTGAGCCGCGTTACTGCGCCCTTAGCGACGAATTCCGAGCGGGAACTGCCTGGTGGAGACCACAGAGCGAGGATATTGCTTAATGGAGGGTTCGCCGAAAACGCACCCCGCGTCTCTCGGTGCTCCGCAGTTGTCTCCGTTCCGGTTTGATTGCCTTCCTTCTTTCTCGGTGCGTGGTTAGTTTTTTTTTTTTTTTTCTACCGGGTTTCGCTTCAGTCTTGGTCCGTAGTTCGCACTCATTCTTTTTATTCCTCCGCCGTCGCCGGGGTTAGACAACGCGGAAGCTTTCAACAAACCACCTTTTTCTGGCACTTAACGCACTTCCTGACTGAATTCCCACCCCTTTTGCTTGTATTTTTTTCTTCATTTTTCGGGTGCTGTAAGAGAGCATAATTGGAAGTCGTGATTGCTGTTTGGACGTTATTACTGTCTGGAGTCGGTTTCTCTTATTCGTTAATTCTAACACGCGTGTGTGTGTGTTCGTTTATTGTTTCTGTGGGCCTTAGTTTGTGTTTATATGCGTGGTCTTGCATTCGTGGTGGTGGGCATATGTAAACTGCTTATATCTGGGTATATTAGTGCTTGCATACGTAGCTACGGGTATCTTCTTTTGTTGCTGTTGGTTTTGAAAAAAGAAAAAAATGATTTTTAATTTTCAGGAAAGGAAACGACGCAGTAACTGTCTCTTCGGCGGACACCTGAACCGCGCCATAAGGGAAGGGAGGAAGGAGGAAGTGAAAGAAGAAAGAGAGAAAGAGGTGCCATAGTGGAGGCCTCCGGAGTAGTTTCGACCACCTGGGGTTATTTAACGTGCACTGACATCGCACGGCACACGGGCGCCTTTTGCGTTCCGACTCCATCGAAACGCGGCCGCCGCGGTCTTGGTTCTATCCCGATAACTCTAGCTCAGTGGACGAGCGCCTTATGTTCGTGTTTGCATTTCTGCGCTTGGGGGGGGGGGGGGGGGGGCAGCAGAATTTCGCTGCTGCCGCTACACTCTGAAGGCGAAAACACCTCTATGGGAGTGAAAAGGGAGTAGGCGGTCCTAAGGGTGTGCGCTAGAGGACAACTTTACTCCCCCTTTTCACTCTTTTCTGTGTAGAGAGCAGGTGGGTGATAGAAAGCTCGGTGGATGGCGATCGTCGCAGCGCGTAGGCGCTTCCTTTGTCCAGTGACGTCATCAGGCAGTTCAGGTGATGCGCAAGTCGCCATGGAACCTTCTTTCGTGTAATTATTTTATTTGAGCTAGTTTACTCCTGTTTGTAACGTATTCCGAAGACGGCGCGAAATGTATTAAGTGGACAAATAGAGGCAGGTGAAAACGACGGGACGAGTTCCACTTGCAAGTTACAACAGAGTTAATCGTTCACAAATACCCGCCCCCTTGTAAGACAACCGAGCCGTTGCGCGAATGCGCCTCCACGAAATATTAAACCCAACACGAAGCTGTCGAAACTCAAAATGTTCGCCTGTCGCAGCGTACGCTTAGAGCGCATTGTATTCGAACTGCGTGCCTCTACATCGGTGACGCCGTCTCGAGCTTTGCCCGTCACCCACTGTGGGAACCCAATCATTTGTTTATTCATTTCAGTTGCCCTCTTGGCCCAGAGGGCATTACAGAGGGGAGTGATGCAGTACGAGAAAAAAACAAACACTGCAGCAGATGAAGCAAACAGTGCGACAGAAATCTAACAGAGGCTAATGTTATGGTACTGTATTTCGGGAGAGCGGGATAAACAATAAAGAGCAAAAACGACATATACACAAGAAAAGAAACAGACAAAACAATACAGGCGTGAACAGGGGATTATTCTCCTCTGAAAAGCACAGGATAACGCGGGACAACATCTATAAAAACTAAACAAAAAACTCTAACATCGTATAGTATATAAGTGAATTGCGCAACAACTTAGACAGGACACAGAAAGAAACACAACAGTTCACGAGCCGGTATACCCGCTCCCTTGCAAGGGGGCGGGTATTTGTGAACGATTACCTCTGTTGTAACTTGCAAGTGGAGCTCGTCCCGTCGTTTTCACCTGCCGCTAACTAACATCGCATGGGAAACATAGCTAATAAGTGGCAACACTCGTCAATGTTCGCCGTGAACAACGGAGAAGAAAGTAGGACACAATATGAATCCATATAAAACGCCCAACAATATAACTGAAAACTTCCAAGCTCAAGGTTTCGTTTTGGTTTTGTAGGTTTTAACGTCCCAAAGTGACTCAGGCTATGGGGGGCGCCGTAGTGGAGGGCTCCGGATATTTCGACCACCTGGGGTTCTTTAACGTGCACTGACATCGCACAGAACACGGGCCTCTAGAATTTCGTCTCCATCGAAATTCGAGTTATAAGAAACTTCTATCGGTTATAATTCAAGCATCGGTTTTTCTCGAATACTTCGATATTGTTTCCTTCCTTCTTGCCTTTTTGACTTTCCTTCCGTATTGCCGCCTTGTGCGACTGCGTGCATTCCAAGAACAAAGTGGGGCCGGTGTCGGGTGTCGGGGGCTTGCACTGTGGCATTCCTGTCGAGCGAACCGCTGCGGAGGTGTCCACTCGGGCGCGTTGCGTTTCGTCTTTCGCGATTACTGCCTTCCTGTTACCATTGTCCCCGTCGCATTGTCCCGCTCTGCGTCTTTACTTGTTTTTCTTTTTATTTCTGCCCCGCACTCTAGCTGGACGATAGATAGCGTTCCTGCCGCGTTACCTGTCCGTGACGGAACCAAGAGCGAAGCGCAGGGTGTCGTGTTATAGTGCGGTCCACTTCAGAACCGAGCTCGTCTTGCCTGTGCTCTACTTTTATCTTGTTTCTTTTTCCCCTATCTCTTTGTCTCTTTCTGCGCTTTCTCTCGCGCATTGTGTCGATGCAATGGGAAGAAACGGCTAGGGTTCCTGTTTCCGCGTCCGAATAGCTTTCGCCGTTATCCCCCCCGCCTTTTTTTTTCCTTCTTGCTTGGCTCGAACAATGCAGGCTAGATGGATTCCAGGCTGAGTCACTGCGCTGACCGCTGAACTTTATGTATATGTACAGCTGGCTGGGGGAGGGGGGCGTGGGCGGTCACGCCGGCATGTTTGACCGCTAAGCGACGTCCTAAAGGAAAAAATCTTGAGATGGGGTTGTTAACCGGTTAATATCCGAAATTCATTTATTGCCACTGATCTCTCTGTGATGACGTCAGCTGTTCTGCGGCGAAGCTGCGAATTAATCGGGGCTGCATACGAGGGTCATCGTTTCGCACTGTGTCGCGAGGTGAATGACTATGGCTGTGAGGCTTGTACGGTCGCGATTCCGTACGCCTATGTGACGAAGACACAATGGGGACCGCCAAGACACCGAGCTAAGCCGTCAGTGAGAAACGCTCGAGATGTGTAACTTTACACCTCCTCAGGTGTAAAGTGGGGTACACCTGATGAGGTGTAAGGTTGGTCAGTTTTGCGAGCCCTAAATCAAGCAGGACAGACGATGTCTGTGTCTTGAGTGTTTCTCACTGACGGCGTCCTTCGGTGGCCTAGTGTGTTGCTGTCCTGTCTTTATCTCTCTCAGTGCTGTTCTTTTATGTCTCGCACCCTAGTCTTTCCGTACAGCCGCTGATTACGAAATATGTGTGCTCCTACCTGACAACCGTGTCTCCGCCATTCGGTCATTATTTAACCGGATTTGTTGTTCAGTCGTTCGTGTTTTGATTTCGGGCCACGAAGAACTCGAGTTTTCAAGGATTTATATCGTAATGCTTACGCAAAGGGTTGTACTTTTCATCGTTAGTGGAAAGTCGTTAGTTTCATCGTTAGTTTTCATCGTTTTCACCGTAGCTGTGGGTATCCAATCTCCAAGCGGGCGCCTGATGTGAAGTTAAGTGGAAATTTCGAAACATACTTTAGAAGTTCAAAACCATTTTTTAGCCCTTTCAGTAGTTCCGCGTCGTATCGAGTATAAATATGTTTTTTCCTCATATAGCTACAGGTTGCTCTCCTGTCTCGGCATTTAGGGGAGCGCAAAGTTCGCGGAGACTTGCCCCTGCATACTTGTTGCCCTGTGAATAATTTATATACTTGGAATATTGCTATATACGCCTTTGATTCATGAATGTCGTATGTGAGCAGCGTGTTCAGATTTGTGGAGATACGGAGCCAACGTGGAATGGGAAAATATACCGGAATCCATATTCTTTCGACCAGTTTTCCCACAAGTTTTCCGCACGTACGGTTTCCCCATATCATTTCCGTGCAATTTCCACACGATTTCCACGCTATCTGCATGACGACACACAGAGTCCGTATGGACCTCGACTTCTTCGTTTGTTCAACGTGGTCCGCATGTGAGCTGCGCGGAGAAGATACGAAGTTGCGGCAATCGTCACGCAATCAATCATATGAGCCGTCGGTCAGGCGACTCACACGACCGATTCGAACCCGTGCTCCTCCCGCTGTAGAATGCACAGAGGTGCTCGAAAAATAGTGCTTCCTTTCTTCCTGGTGTTCGTATATTTACTTTTTTCTTTCCGGAGTTGCACATACCTCCCACTTGGCTACTCTTGGCTGTTTGTTCGTCTTATCAGCCGCGCCCCGCTGTCATCGTCGATATTCTCCCCCCTTTTCTCGCTGACCGTCACGTTTCGGGCGTCGAGCCAGAGTCGCTTTTATTGTTTCGCCCCTTATCTGGAACGTCAATCGAGGTTCGCCTCTTCTCTTTACTTTCGCCCGCCGTGTCAGCGTTGCCTGAGCTCCAGTGTGTTATCCCGGGCGACCTTGGCAGGAAACAAAGAAAACAAAAAGCAGCGGTATTGCTTGCCTATACACTCTTTTTTAGCTATGTTCGCATCCTGCTTGCACGTTGTAACCTTCGTTTGGGAATGCCTGGGGCAGTGTGCCCGGGATGTGAACAGGGTTATGGGTGTTTAACGTCCCAAAGCGGCTCGGGCTATGAGGGACGCCGTAGTGGAGGGTTCCGGATAATTTCGACTTAGCACCTGGGGGGTTCTTTAACGTGCACTGACATGGCACAGTACACGGGCCTCTAGAATTTCGCCTCCATCGAAATTCGACCGGCTGGACCGGAATCGAACCCTCGTCTTTCGGGTCAGCAGCCGAGCGCCATAACCACTGAGCCACCGCGGCGGCCGGGATGTGGGGACAGTGAATGAGGTTCGGAATAGGGTGTGGGTATCGGGGAAGCAGTCCCTTTAGAATTCTTACCCTTTGCGTTGTTTACGATCCGTCGCAGTGCCCTGTATATCTTAACGCCTGAGGTCTCACGTGGTTGTTTTGCAGACAAGCCTGAATGCGGTGCTTCTTTTGGAATAAACGCTGTTGTCGCGGTATCATCATCATCAGCCGAACAACGTCCACTGCAGGGCAAAGGCCTTTCCCACTCATTTCCCATCAGCTCGTGGAGATAAGCTACGGCCAGCTTACCTCCGCGGACTTCGTAATCTCGTCGGCCACTTGCCTTCTCTCGTAATCTGCTCCGTTATCCTGAGTGACCATCTGGTGTCCGCAGTATGTCATGATTTAAAGCCTTCTCAATCACGCCAGGCGCTTTCACACTTGCTTACCCGAGTGGAAGTGGACGCGACCCGTAAGAACCATATGCGCAGGTGAGGGGGAGCTGCGAGAAAATGTGGTCACGTCAGTTGGCCGGGCGTGGCATTGGGCGCCGTTTTCTGCGGTGGCATGTGACGCAGCCGTAGCTGTCACTCGTTCACATCATGGATGGGGGGCATACTCAGCTCTCATTCCTTTCTGTCACACGTGACGTGACAGTCTCCACTGGTCCGGTCAGCTTGCGGCCTCTGGACGTGCCTTTTCGTAGGATTCTGTACGGAGTTTCGTAGTTTCGGGCCATCGGTCAGCTTTTTCGCTGCCGGTAACCGTCTGCTCCGCGTTTGTGCAGACGGTTGCGTCAGCGGCGTGTGTTGCAGACGGCACGGCGCGCAGCGCGTCGTCTGCTAAACCGTGATGGTTGGAATCCCCCTCTCACGGCGCTATTTATGTGTATGTATCCAGATGAGACACTACGCCTTTTTCTCGTAACCTCGCCTAACGCAATCGAACAGGTATTACTAAGTATCACGTAATTTGACGCGACCAGGCGTTCCTGCCTACGTGATCTCCTCAGCGAGGGTGGGGGCGCTCGCGTCGCTTTACCGGCGTGGCCGTGACGTGGTCGAAAAACGTGTAGCTTCGACAGTCGCGTTTCGTTTCCAGGCGGTCGACGTCGTAGTCGTTACGAAACCGATGTCGTAACTCCCGGCCGCGTCGCCTGCACGCGTCTGCGACGCCACAGGAAATGGCCTGCTGTGCAATCGTGCTGGGGGAGGGTGTTCCCGGCGTTCACTTATCTGAGACTGCGAGGTGAAAGTGCATCGCTCTCTTGGGGTCCGCGCAGGCCTATCCGCCCTTATCGGTTTCAACTTTTTTTTTTTTTTATCAGCCGTGTTTGCTGACGCCTTTTGCTCTTTAGCTTCCGTGTTCGGCCTGTACAGCGACGTTGTACTACGTCGAGGGCCTGGCTCTGTGGGTCGCTTTCGAGGCGGGCACTCGAAGGTCCTATCTGGGTGCTCGAAAGTGACCGGAGCTGCCAAAAGGTTCAATACTGGATGGTCGTCGAAACTTTGGTTTGCGCTGAATGCTCGGGCGATATACGCTGCACTGTGTTCGCTTCGAGTGCGCGTGTGTTGTAAAAAGCCTCGTAGTTCGCTGGGGGCACTTGACGGAAGACGTGCTCATATATGCCGGGCACGTGCCACTTCAAGTTTGATGGGGACAAAGTTATGGGTGATTGAAGCTGGACGAACTATTTCCTTCGAACTATTTCCTTGACCGCTTTTTTACAACACTGTTCCCTCTTCGAGTTATTGATTCGCTCTCGCCTTATACCATAAGCTTGCCGTCCCGGTTAGCGCACTTGGTAGAGCGACTGCTCCGGTGAAGCGGTGATCCCGGGTTCGAACCAGGGCGAATTTTTCTTGAACTGCGAAGTTTCTGAGAGAGCTATATAGCTTTCCTTCGGAGCCGTATGGCTGCGCTTGGGTGAATGTCGATGAGTAATTACTCCCTTATTACAGTTTAAGGTTTTCGTGTTTTGAGCTCTCTGACATGCTGTACGCCAGGATAAGTTATTTTTAGGCCTCTCTTTGTGTCTTTCTTTTTCGCTTTTCCTTCCTTCCTTCCTTCCTTCCTTCCTTCCTTCCTTCCTTCCTTCCTTCCTTCCTTCCTTCCTTCCTTCCTTCCTTCCTTCCTTCCTTCCTTCCCCGGCCTCTCTCTTCCTCTTTCCGCTCTTCTTTCTTTCCAAATCGTACGCAAGCGTCGTCGTAGTACGCTGGACAGTACGAAGAGTTGGCGGCGCAGCTAAAGTGAACTAGAATTCTATCGAAGTTTCGACTGGTCTGCAAACTATGGCGGAAAGTAGCACTCGTTCAGTCCCCCAAACGCAACCGTTCCTTATGAGGCCTAGTCGGAATTTCCTTCAACCGCGTTGCGAGCCCGTCTGTCCGCGCCCACGTTGCATAAAAAATTGCGAGGACCCTTTGGCAACTGAAGTGTTGAGAGGCGAAAGCCGAGGACACTATGCCGTGACGACTTCCGGTGTATGTGACGTCACGCCGTTCCCGTGGCTATATCGATACCCAAATTATACATCTTTCGGAGGTCTTAAGTGTTAATTACGCTCAATTACACATTTTCCATCTAATTAGACACAAATTCGACGTTTTTCCGACCATTCTGTGGCATTTTCACTATGCCGTGGCGACTTCCGGTGGATGTGACGTCACGCCGTTCCCGTGGCTATATTGATACCCAAATTATACATCTTTCGGAGGTCTTAAGTGTTAATTACGCTCATTTACCCATTTTTCCATCTAATTAGGCACAAATTCGACGTTTTTCTGACCATTCTGTGGCATTTTCACTATGCCGTGACGACTTCTGGTGGATGTGACGTCACACCGTTCCCGTGGCTATATCGACGTCCGCGTCCGCGCTATTTCGACGCAGTTTTGACATTTTTGACTATAATTAATTAACTAATTACTCTACAGTCATCAAACGTGGCTTCTATAGGTTAATTTTTTTCCTTCCAGTCATCAAACATGGCTTCTAGGTTGATTATTTCCTCCTCTATCTGAAGCAATCAGTAGTTTTCTCCTATTTTTCTTAGTTTCCGAGTTAACACGAGTTAAACGCTGTCAAAGCTGTGACACCCTCTGTTAACGGACGACAGTATGAGCTATTAAAGGCTTTCGCCTTTAAAGTTGCCACTACGGACGCGCTGCTTGC
Source organism: Amblyomma mixtum (assembly GCF_055824585.1). Classification (NCBI taxonomy): domain Eukaryota; kingdom Metazoa; phylum Arthropoda; class Arachnida; order Ixodida; family Ixodidae; genus Amblyomma; species Amblyomma mixtum. The sequence goes on along the minus strand of NC_143020.1, from coordinate 113,374,395 downwards.
CGAGTGATTTCTGGGTGCGATAAACCCGCTGCAATGTCCGTACAGAGAGATACGGCGCGGCTCATACAGGATGTCAGGCGTTGTTCCGCAGAGCGCTGGAGGCGCGAAGGGGTCATTTGTGAGCAGGATTTCGCGAGTGTGTCGGGTGAACAACTTGTTTTTGTTCCTCGTGCGCTTCAAGGCTGTTCGTGCTGCAGTGGCTGTGTACTACGTCACCAGTGACTCTCGGAGAGCGAGTTCCGTTTAGAGAGCTCGTCTTTCGGTGAGTCACGTTGTGAGAACGAAAGGAAGTCGCAATGTGTGCGTGTGCTGATGTTCGTAGTCATGAAGGTCGCGTACAACTTGCCACAGGGGGCAAATTGTACGCTTTGAAAGAGTCCCGCACATACATTGTAACGTGTTCCGCGAAATTCACGCGTCACACTCCCCGGCGCCCGTATTCCGGTACGCCGCCACCCTCCCGGTGGCTTCGTGACGGCTGTTGAGCACAAGGTCGCGGGTTCGATCCTATTCGCGCGGCCACGCGTCAGAAGAGTGGAATTACGAAAACATCCGCGTGCTGAGTGTACAGAGCGGGTTGTGAAGAGCACCAGGTGGTCTCATTAATGCGGGGCTCTGCGCTGCGTTGGTTCCGTCGTTTTGAGCAAAATGAGATGATTGCGATGTCTGATAATAACTCTGGTGCACTATAGTCGGATACAAGTCAAGAAAAAAAGCGGCTTTTCCCCGTCAAATAACTCCCTTCAAGCCAATGGCATCGGCCGATTCTGATGAACCTGCGAGCCTGACAGTGCACGGAGTGGCAAATAAAAGAGGATTACTCCCTGCACTGTCATGCTCGCAGGTTCTTGAGAGTCGGCCGATGCCATTGGCTGGAAGGCTGTCCTTTGATGGGGAAAAGCTGCTTCGCTCTTGAGTTGTATCTGCCCATAGCAACTGCGGTACCCCGGAAACCCTATGGGCGGTGGAAAGCTTGGTGAACTGGGCGGGAACTCTGATCTAATCTGTGGTGCACTCGAAACACCGATGGGCTGGGAATCGTGACGACCTATAGTCCGGTACAACTCAAGAAGGAAGCGGCTCTCCCCCCTTTAAGGATCCCCTTCAAGCCAGTGGCATCGACCGGTTCTTATGAGCTTGCTAGCCCGACAAAGCAGGGAGTGGAAGATGAAAGGGGATTGTCTCCTCTTTCCATTTCATGGTCGTGGAGAGCCCCCTCCCTACGTTGTCACGCTAGCGGGATCACGAATTTTGCCGACGCCATTGTCTGGAAGGGGGCATCCTTTGACGGGGAAAAGCCGCTTCGTTCTTGAGTTGTATCCGACTATAGAAGAACGCTCCCGAACGCCAGGGACTGTGCTGCAGGCTCGCGTGCACTGCACGCAACTGGCAACGCGAAGCGTGCGCCGCGTCCCTTGCCCTCCCTCTCCCCGTGTCGTCGGCACGACGCGCCGCGGGTGAGACGGAGGGGGGGGGGAGGGGGGCGAAATCTCGTTTGCTCGGTCTGCCCGCGCATGCAGCCGTCGGGTGCGTTGCGTAACGCGCCTGCGGGGCCCGCAGCCTGTGCGCTTTGCCCGTCGCCGCCAGGAAAGAAAGCGCATAAATATTCGTGTAGGCAATGCTCGATCTAGCGTCAGCCAATCGGCCGACGAGGGAGAGGCGTGCGCTCCGATGCGCGTCGATCATGCGTGCAGACTGCACATTCATCTGTTTGTGTTATTATTAAGTCTGTTATTAAAGCCTCTTTTGTAAGGGTCGAAATCGAAATGACCTGCTATTTTGTAAGTTTTCTTATTGGCTTGCTCAAGGTTTGGGCTCTGTGAGGTGTAACGTCCCAAAGCGACTCAGGCTGTGAGGGGCGCTCTAGTGGAGGGCTCCGGATAATTTCAACCACGTGCGGTTCTTCAACGTGCACTGACATCGCACAGTACACGGGCCTCTAGAATTTCGCCTCTGTCGAAACGTCGCGGCTGGGATCGAACCCGCGTCTTTCAGGTCAGCAGCCGTGCACCATAACCACTGAGCCATCACGGTGGCGCCTTGCTTAATGTGTGCCGCTACTTATGGTACAGTCGCGAGCAAAAAATATTAGCACAGATCACTGGCGATTAGAATTCGTATATCTCGCCACGCGGCGCTGCGGTACGCAGACCTGCGTAACGGGCCGCTTCCATGTTTGCAGTCTAAGGGGGGACGGCAGGAAGTAAGCTTTATCAAGCATTGCACCGCCCGAGCGTTGAAGTGCCGACCCTACGTGACTGTGCATGCGGCATTTATTTTGGCTCGGTTATCAAGCAAAGATGGCTTCTTTTTATTACTGTTTTTTATGTCCGCGATGGTTTGTCAAAAGGAACTCACGGGAACAATAGCTGATAGCGCTGCTTCTAGCCAGTAATTCTGCTGTCCGTGGCAGTCCGCTGAACCCCCCTAATACTGTAGAATGGGAACGGCCCGGCACTCTCGTTATCAGCCTCTCCGCCACCCGCAGCGCCACGCGTTGTCATTCCGGCTCTCTGGTGTTCCGTCTCGTGTGCTAATCTTTTTTGCCCGCGACTGTACGTGTATGTTCTGGAATTCGTGAATTTTTTTTTTGTGTATTGAGAAATTGAGTACTTTGCTTTTAGTTTAAACCATCAATCCATGGGAAATCATGTTGCTGCTTCGATGATGCATTAATAAATTCGTAAGTGGAGTTTTTAAGACACGGAGGACTTTTCATTGAACCGAATTTATGCCGCTTTCATGCTGTCTGCGCTAAACCCACGTGGATGTCTATGTTGAAGATGCAAGGAACACACCGTGTGTGATGATGGAGGTCAGTTTGCTTCTTGAGTGCAGACAGCATTGAGTTTCTTACTATTACCTAGAGGGAAAGCTGGCAACCGGTCTATGGTAGTTTGCATGGAGGCCCCTCGTGACCACTTCAGCCACCATGGGCGCTCAAAGCATCATGGGGCGGTGAGCTACTGACTGCAGAACTACAACTTTTGGCCAAAAAATAATGCAAAAATAAAGCTGTTTGATAAATACGAATGTCCTAACATTCAATATCCTGTCTGTAAATTGCAACAAACGGGCAGAAAAGCTTTTAAGTGCAAAGTTTCCCCAAAATAAAAGGCGAGTCGCTCTCCTATTGGCCAAGTATTTGAACTCTACCAAAAACTAATATTTCGCGCTTAACAGACGCATTCTTAAAACTAAATATGTTTAAAAAAAAAAGGTGTTGTTGCTTAAATACTTTAAGAAGTTTTTTAATAGAATTTTGGAAAAGTGAAACTTTTTATTGGCGTTGTGTGTCGTTGCGGTTTTACTATGGCTTTTGCCCACTGCGTTCGCGCGAAAGTCGTCTGCGCATACACGAACAGCGTTTTCGGAATGAAACATCTTAGTAGTACCACTCTCTGCTCTAAAAAAAAAAAATGCGACTGTCCCGCACCGAGTAGCTCAACGTCCCACGATGCTTTGAGCGTCCATGGTGACTGTAGTGCAGCGCCGCCAGTTTTCCCTCTACGTAATAGTAAGAAACTCTATGGCTGACAGAGTGTCGGCTTTAACATTGCTTGTACCAGAGCTTCTCGCGATTGCCACGCCGGTGAACTGGCGCTGCGGATAGTGGGCGCAATCCAGCCGAAGCCAGTCACTCGGCGCCGCCCGTTTGCTGCGTACGCGTCAGCGCCGTTCTGTGTGTTGCGGCGTGCCAGCCGTTCGGCCAAGGTTAGAGTGTGCGTTAAAAGCAGGCCACGGGGGAGGCGTATGGCGCGCCCTGTGTTTTGCGAGGCGCCTCCCAGGTGGGCCGTGACGCGGTGGTTAGATAGTTGCGTTTGGCTTAGGCTGAGCCGAGCGCGTGCCCTCTTTGCGAAAGCAGTCAGTCGGTCTTGCAACGCGCGCGAAAGCGCGTTGTATGCAGTTGAATAGTCGTTCCGGAGAACTGTTCGAAAGTTTGGTCGTGCGTACTGTATAAGTTCTCGAGCGAACGTTTTCCTTGGATTGCTTTTTTTTTTTTTCATGTCAGGTCGTTGGCGTGTGGTAGCTTGCTGTGACTTACCAGTCGGAAAAAAACAAACAATGAAGTTGAAAATTGGTTTTTGAGGAAATGGTGCAGTAGCTGTCTCACATGTCTCGGTGGACATCCGAACCACGCCGTAAGGGAAGGGAAGAAGGTGGGTGAAAGAAGAGAAATAGGTGCCGCAGTGGAGGGCTCCGGAATAATTTCGACCACTTGGGGATTATTTAACGTGCACTGACATCGCACACTGTTTTCAAAGTACGGAAAAATGTTTTGTCGTTAACGACATATCTTTCCGTAGTATTTGTCTGAAGTACTTTAGTATTTTTGTGTAATGCTTTCTTGCAGATCTGTCGCTGCGACGGGGAACAGTACAAGATTACAGAAAAATCTGTTGTTACAACAAAAATTTCAGTTATTGCAAGTTCATGGCCAAAGTACTACAAACAACCCGTTGTGATAACAAAAAAATTTCTGTTGTGTGTTTTCTTTTTACTGGGATCGGCTGCAGTGGGTCTGTTGCCGCATTTTCCCGCCTTCAATCCTTTTTTCGCTGTTTTATGGGCTTTTCGAGATTTAACGTCGATAAATGAAGAAGGGAGAAATGAAAGAAAAACCAGGCGCGAAAATCCATGAAGTAAATAAAGAATGAAGCCACGAAGAAGTGGTGCTCATTGTTTTCCAGTGTGCTGACATCCGACAGTGAAGGTTCGGTTCGGTTTATGGGGTTTAACGTCCCAAAGCGACTAAGGCTATGAGAGACGCCGTAGTTGAGGGCTCCGGAAATTTCGACCACCTGGGGTTCTTCTTAACGTGCACTGACATCGCACAGCACACGGGCCTCTAGAATTTCTCTTCCAAAGAAATTCAGCCGCCGCGGCCGGGATCGAACCCGCGTCTTTCGGGTCAGCAGCCGAGCACCATAACCACTGAGCCACCGCGGCGAAGGAGAAGAAGGCATATACATACTTCAACTTTGTCGTATTTGTTGGTAGCGGACCCAGTCGAGAAACGCAACAGAAAAGTTCCTGTTGTCACAACAGATTTTCCGCAATGTTTTATGACTATGAACTTGTAATGACAACGGAAATTTTTTTGTAGTGACAACATAATGACTTGTATTTACTACAGCATCACAGAATAACAGACCACAGCGAAGTATTGCAGAAACACTACAGTACTACTCATATATATTACAAAACAGAAAAACCTGTCGTTACTGCAAAGGAAAAAAAAAAAAACATTTTTTTCGTATTTTTGGCACGGTTGTGTCGTTTTTTTTTTTTTTTTAATGGACTGGGGTTTGTCAAAGGGGTGTGGCGGTCCAAAACCATGTATTCCGTAGAGTATATTCCGGAACGTACGGTACTGACTGGTTTACCGGGCTCGGGCGTACCCACTAGGCTGCAGCCAGCGCGTAATTAATGGACTCTAATAGCAGCCAACGTTGGAGCGTCGAAGACGAAAAATAAAAATAAGACCACCTCTGTGTCTTATTGCGCGATTATGGTCTTACGACTTGATTGCCGGCGTTGCCGTAGCTTGGGGGGCGCCATGTCATTGGCATGGGGTATATGTGCGTATTTAGGTCGGGAATGATTTACCAGCATTGAACGGGGTATGAGCAGAAACAGAGCAGCCAACGAGAGTGGTTATTAGAGGCTCACATCGACTAGGTTGAGTCGGCTGAGCACGCTTACGTATGACGTATTTCATGCGCCCTGTACACAGTTTGCTCCCTGTAAGAACCGCTCATTCAGTGAAATGGGCACGCGTATCTAAACACCACGCTCATATCGCTGTTCCTTTTATTTTTTTTACTTAGGCCTTGCCTGAATGATTGGGTTGAGCGTGTGTTCGTGTGCCGTTATTTTAGAAGGGTAGCTGTTTGAGGGAGTTTCTATGGGGGCAAATGATGCCTTCGTCGCACTCGGAGCCGAAGATTCCTGCGTTGATTGCAAGCTGGTCAATGACGTCATCGGGGTTGGCCGTGAAGAGTGCTCAGAGCTAAGTTGCCGTACTGCGCTTCGAAACCTCGCCATTTTCGTTGGCTACTTCGTGGAGGTTAACTTGGCAGTGGCGCCACCCATGAGCTGGGCAGCTAGCTATCGGTGGCGCCCTGCAAGTTTTGGTTTCCCCCATATCGCGATGTTCTTCAGGGGCGCTCAGCAGTTCTCGTGAATCCCGAGGGTGTCGCGACAATCTGCGAAGCACCGAACTGTGGTCAGAAACCAGATACAAGGGTTCTGTCTGGAGCGTCGCAGCCGATATCATCAAGTAGGTCTGGAGTGGGCGTTTTCCAAAGCGTGGTTTCCCTGTGTGGTTTCTGTCTGCGCCGTTTTTCCTTCCCTTGGTTTCGCCAGTTTTCTGACTACATTGTTCACGCGTGACAAGGTTGTACCCGAGTGTTATGCTTCGCGTTTTGAGGTGGCCTGTCGGTATGGCGCGAATACGGTACCGCGTGGTGGAAGATAATGAGCTATGCATATTATACTCAGAACGGGACTTACGACGTCTGTTACTATAGCCGGAGTGCTTCGGTACTCCGGTACGGGTGACTATTTAAAGCAGATATTTGCTATTGCACGTCCCAAATTTCGCCGCTGGTGCTCTCTGGGGACGGGGCGAATGGATTGAGGTACAGTTCACTGTACATGGAGGTAACGGCCGAATGCCAGCATTAGCGCTGCCGCTTGTGTTCCGTCGTGCGCAAAGCGCTGTACGGGCTTCTCACCTCTCGTGCGCCTTCAAGATTTTTCACGCGTGGCAGGCGGTGAGGATTATTTTTTCTCGCTAGGCCTAAGACGCGTGCTCGCCTTTTCGCGAAAAAGGGAAATGCACGTGACAGCGTGCAGATCTTGGGTATAGCTCGGGGCTGAGTTTTTTTTGTGTACTTTTATTTATGCGTTCGTTTCTTTCACGAGTTTGAAAGAAAAAAAATTGCTGTGGTTGCGAAGAAACCTAGCACGAGCGCCCTAAGGCGATGGAAACCGGAAAAACGAAGTTGGAGGGGACACTTCAGCTGCGCCTTAAAGATGGGACGAGATAACTCTAGGGGGTTAACACCCACACTTTGCGAAATGGGTATTTCTTTACTATACATTGGTTTGGTTGAGTTTATAGGGTTTAACGTCCCAAAGCGACTCAGGCTATGAGGGACGCCGTAGTGAAGGGCTCCGGAAGTTTTGACCACCTGGGGTTATTTAACGTGCATTGATGTCGCACAGTACACGGGCCCCTAGAATTTCGCCTCCATAGAAATTCAACCTCCGAGGCCAGGATCGAACCCGCGTCTTTCGGGTCTGCAGCCGAGCGCCGTAACCACTGAGCCACCGCGGTTGACTCTACTATACATTCACATATCTCTGCGAGTCCTCATACCTCTACTGGCGCAGTGGTGTAGCGTTAATTAGGAAACCCGATTAGGAAACTCCAAGTGCGAGGTGTGCGAGGCGGTGTATACCGCGTTCAGTTCTGCAGCTATGGAATCGCGTTTTTGAATATCAGACAGAAGCAGTCAGAGTCTGGTTGACTGGTTTCACACCCAACAATTCTGGACAAGAGCCTCTTTGAGCAGGAAATCTTTTATGAACGCAGTTTTTTTCATATAATGTAAGATTTCACTATAACAGTCAATACATCCGCAGATCAGCCGACGGCAGTCCTGAATATTTTCTTCTATTAAGGTTCTTGGTATGGTCAAGACCGTTCCCGATTGGTTTTCTATGGGAGTCTTTTCGATGCGATCGATGGAAACACTCTTAAAGAAAGGTTTTGCTACATATCAGAAGAATAGACAATTACCTTCATCATCATCATCATCAGCCGTACCCCGCCCACTGCAGGGCAAAGGCCTCTCTCCCGTGTCTCTCCAATCAACTCTGCAGTTTCCTTTGCCAGTTCAGGCCACCCTATTCCCTCAAACTTCTTAATTCCATCCGCCCACCTAACTTTCTGCCGCCCCCTGCTACGCTTGCCTTCAATATTTCCGTAAATGTGTCTTACAACTTTTCGATTTTCAAAATTTTTGTCCGAAATTGCTGGACACATGGACAAATCTCAAGCCAGAATTGCAAAGCAGCACAAGGTTTCAGTGCTTAAGTAGCCTTAAAAAAATAAAAGGACTCGCTAAAGACGGTCATTAGTCGCTTCCTCGGAGCTTCATTGATCAGCGCTAAAACGCTTAACGAAAGATCGTTATAGCCGGCCCGTTTATCGCAGCAAGCGATCTCGTCACGCTTGGCCGGCAACTGCGGCCTGTTTGACGGCGTTTACAGAACAATCGATCGTCGTTTTTGAATCCATGTTCCTTCATGGCTTTGCCGTTTGTTCGTTTGTTTTGGTATTCAGCTGCTAGCGTGTGTTTTCTATATATCTATGTAGAAAATAACCTTTCCTTCCATCTGCGCAACACGGGAGGGTAGGGAGGCGGGTTCCAAAAAACAACCGCCGGATGTCGTCTGTCAGCCACTCTGGAGGTCGCCATGTTGGTGCCCGCTGCCTGCAGACGACCACGCTGGTGGTCGGTCGTCTGCTTGTTCGTTGTCGTCTGTTTCGTGAGCCGAGGGTCGTCTGCTCTACTCGCCCTTTTGTTGATTGTCGCTTTGAACCGTCCTTCTTGGAGCATTTGGCTCTAATATGTTCCGTATTTTGTAAGTGCGTTTCGTCTCGTAATTTAAGAAGAAGACGAAAAAACGCAACTGAAAGAACTTTTTCTGATACCTAAAAATTGTTTCGAACTCCCCCTAAATTTAAGAATACGGCGTTTCTTTAATCCTACATTGTCCCTGTCTGCCGGCTACTGTTCTTGCCGTGACAGATGCACCTTTTGAAACTTTTTGAAATTTTTTTACGGATTAGTGCGTTCATTTACTTTTCAGAAACGCAGGTTTCGTCTGATTGCAGCTGTATGCGGGAATGCTGGGCATCTAATTTGTTCTGTTTCGAAAATTACCCGCCGTGTATCGTGAAAATCGTGAATCGTGGTCGTGCTGTCTATGGCCTAACCGATCTGGATCGATTGGAATTTGTCTATCGCCTGCCTTCTCCAAATCACGCCATTAACTACAAATTGCCTCAGGCAACCCTTTTCCGTGACAGCTTTTCTGTAGTTCGTGGATGGTCGCGCCCCACTGCGGCCAATAAGCACACTAGGATTCGTGACTCTGGTTGGCAGCCCTTCTGGGCTGGTAATTTCTCAGCTCGCCGACACGTGGCGCGACAATCTGTACATCCTTATTTTTTTTCTCTCTTCCTAAAGTTTTGTGTGTTTCGGGACGTTTCGCAACTGAGTCGCGTGTAACCGCGGCCGGAGCGGACGTCACTGCCCGGTCTGGTGGTATAGCGGCTGATAGCGGAGTCCAGCGATGCGGAAAGCGAGTCACTTGAGTGCAGTTCATAACGACATGTAGAGAGCGGTTTAAACGACGTCCCGGCGCTATGCGCCGCACGAAGTGCGTGCCGCGAATTTTAAGCAGACGCTAACAGGATGCGGACGGAGCAGACGACTGCCCTCTTCGCGAAAAAGAAAAAAAAGCGCTAGGGCGCAGCAGACGGTTCGTGCGAAAGAGAATTCTAAAGCCTGAAAGAAAGCGGGTTGTCGCCCTTTCCCTCGCTTTATAATAAAGAGACGAGGTTCTTGATCTGGGAAGGGAGGAAAATGTAGGAGTATAAAGAAAAGGAACCGAATAAAACATTAGTTCAGGAAGCGGGCGCGAATAGAAAGTCAATCAGGAAAACAAGACAAGATGTTAGATTGGTTCGTCGAACTGCTCGAAACGTCGCATGCTGCGAGTGGAAGAAAACGTGTCCGTTTATCACTCGTTTACATGCGCTTTGATTCGAGTCGCGTTGTTTTGCCGCCTCAAGTGCATTTTGGGCGTGCTTAATTTCGCGAGTGGGGTTACTGCCTAAAAAAAAAAAGAGAAAATTGCTTGTAGTTCTTCTTTCTTTTTTTCATAGATGCGCCTGTTTTGCCTGCGCGCCGTGTTTCGTCTGCATTCGAATGACTTCGAGTAGTGCTTGGCGGCGCGTTAGGCACAGGGGTGTACGAAGGTCTGCCAAGACGTTAGATTGCACAATGCAAATGCGATTTCCGTCTGCTTCGATCGTGCCTATAGGGTGTGCCCCCCCCCCCCCGTCCCCCTTCTCCTCTGTCGTCTGCATTTCTGGTCGTTGGCTTTGAACTTCTAGCCACTGAGATCAGCGCTTCTGTAGCCTATTGGCTGTTCGTTTTTGCTTTATTTAGTGGATGCTGTTTCGGGACTCACCTTGAAGAAACGTTTCGTTCAGTTAGGGTCCGTCCAAACACGCATTACCATGCTTTGCTCCGACAGTTATCGGCGATTGAATTGCAAAAGCGTTTTTGAACGTGGGATTCTTTATTTCCTGTCGCCCTTCTTAACTTCTCGTGCAGGTATCTCCGTTTATGTATATTTTTTCGCGCGCGCGGGTAGGAGGGTTTCATTTTTTCTTTTCTCTTTTCTGCTGACGATCACAACACCTGTCCCGATGATCTGAAGATTCTCTTGATTTTTTTAACATCATCGCTCGCACGGTTCCTGACCGCTTCTCGAATTAATGCTGTGGCTGGTCTATATCTTCTGCTGTGGCGTCCGGAAATGCTTGTCTGTATCGGTACAACATATGTTCGTGTGCAAATCTGGACAGCTCTGATCTACTTCTTCATTTATTTGCGTTTCTGTTTTTTGTTTTTATCGTATCGAACGTAAGTGTACTGGGAATACTTGCGTCTCTCCCCTGCGGTTCACCCGCATTGATCAGATGTGCGACGCATTAATGGACTTTCTGCGCCTCGCGACATGTCGTGATAAAGGGTACAGTCGGTCGCCTTCTTCTTCGTTTCAGTGTTTCTTTTTTTTTTTTAAATTCGATCTGCAACCAGGTTTTCTGTTTAAAGTCTACTTCACCGGAGGCGGCGATAGAAAATCTAATTGATTATCGACCTCTTAGGACGCGCGCTAAATCGTTTGACAACTGTAGCCCTAAAAAAGAAGAGCTGACGAAAAATGCAGAAATAAAATAAAAAAACACTGGCCCAACAGAAAACACCCGGTCTTAATGCTTCGAGGGCAGCATGACTGGGTGATGATTGTAATATCGTAGAGTAGTTAAAATGTTACCTTTAGTGTAGCGTTGCCTAAATAGCAGAACGGCGATGATAGCCGCGCCATCTGATAAAAAATAAATGAACCGCTGTGTTTTGACGCTACCGACGCGTTGCTGTTTTCAAACTGGACTTGCTTTTTAAGAGCATCGTTATAAGTTCATGTAATTGACCGCTAGGCTGGAAAAATTTAGAGTAATCTGTTTTCTGTGGCGCTGTGTTCTATAGATTGCACGACGAACGCAGCCACGTGGTTTATTAGGTAATAAACTCCTCCGTTCTCGGGAATCTATTCACTAAAAGGAGCGCCGATTTGTCGCGTGTAGTTAAGGATACTGAAAATTGCGCAAGTGCGCTTTCCCGCGTAACAATGTTGCCCAGACAATATGGCCGACCATGCGTTTCCAGCTGGAACAAAGCAAGAAGGACTAGTTCGTTTTATTCTTCCAAAATACGTTCCTTACATTCTGTACATATGTTATTGTGTGAATATAATACTTGCATTTGTTAGTCGCGCTGAGTTATAGCGACTGGTAGCTCGAAATTGGGACGTATAATAATGGACGACTCGAAAGAGCGGTGTGTCTGGAAACGAAGCATCGTGGGGGAAGCGGCTTTTCGAAAGCTCTCGCAAGACTGCGGGAAGCTCCTCTAGTTTAACGACAGAGCCTGGCGCATGCGCAGTAGAGACGGCACTCGGAAACTGTCGTTATTAGTGGTTCTTTATTAATAAAATGACAGTGGAAGGAAAAATCTTGATATAGTCGGCCCACATTCAGCCTCCGCGCGCAGAATCCGTCCACGACGAAAAAGTAGTACAGTTCTTAAACGTTTCTTGTTACCTGTATAAACAAGAAGCTTGTCACAAGAAAAAAAAATATGCGCTATTGAATTTTGATGCGTGGTTTGATATAGCCAAACATTAAAAAGCTGGTTTCGTTTATTGTTGCGATTGGCCAGCGGAGTAATACAGGACGCCGCGGGTCGCGGCCGAGTGTTAGCAACTGCTGTTGTTTTTTTTTTTAAGTTGTATCCTACTATATCCGCCGCATCTTCCATCGAAACCTGACGCACCCGAGCTGTGCCTATAGCGTGAGTAAGAGGGGTGAGATCGAGGACAGGAAGAGGGGAAAGAAAGCGGGGGGGGGGGGGGATAGGAAGAAAGGATAGGAGGAAACTATAGCGCAGGCGTACCTCTGCTTTGTCTGTACCCCACATGTGGAGCTCTATGCAGTGGTCTATTGGTTGACGCTATATCAATTCTTTGTCCTGAGTCTGTTTACTTGGCTGCCGCTGTTGTCTGGTCTCCGTTCGGTTTCCATACCTGACCACGCTACCCTGCCTTTTTTATTTTCCCTTTCTTTTTGTGTTCCAAAACTCCTTGGAGTGCTGCTTCGCTGCATTAAACGAGTGGCGCACTGTATGCGTGAGGACCGGAGCTACTTCCATATCCGGAGATGGGCTCGTAAAAAAACGGACGAAGCTCGGTTGAGGAGCGAGGCCTCGCATTTAACGATCCCGGTATACGCCTCTTTAACGTGTGCTACGGCGATTCCCGGAAAGCCGTCCCTCCGCCAATCGGCGGAGAGCTTGGCCGTACGTATTATTTACCCGGCGTCGCTCGGTCTCTTTTCTTTGTCTTCGTTTCATTGTTGCCTGTATTTCTTGTTCCGAAGTCAGTGCGAGCGCAGTTCGTATTCTTTCTTGCGTGTGTCGTTAAAAACCCTGCTGCTGCTGCTTATATAGTGCATGTTATGAGAGCTGTTTTGGGGTGGTCACTTTTTAGTGCGTGCGGCAAGGCATAGTGGTTGATTGAGTGGTGGCTCTTTTAATGACGCACGGCCCATTATGTATATACCGTAGGACCTCCAGTCGGGGACCAAAATCTCTGGACCGCGTGTTCCTCAAACGAAGCCGATAGCTGCGCAATTAGTGGGCGGATGAAGACCACATTTGTGGAGGTTAAAGTCAAAATTTTGTTCTTTCATCTCCACAAGTGTGGTCTCCGGCCTCCATCTAATAGCAGAACTATCTGCTTCGTTTCAGGAACACGTGGTCCAGAGACTTTTGTCCCCGACTGTACTACTGCATGCAGATCTTCACACTGCATTCGCTCTCGCTCATCTTCACTCTTCACTCAGATCTTCACGCTGCATTCGCAGTCTTGGCAAAATGTGTAGTGGCGAACTTTGATCGTGCCTATGTTCGGTAAACTTTTCACTCGAGGAGACTAAGCTGAGTGCTTTAGCGACTGCAGAGAATTCAGCCTCGCTTCGTCGTCGTCTGCCTGTGTTTTGCGGAGCAGACGACGTCGAAAGAATTCGAAACTTAGCCAGTTAGTCCTAGGACCCGCTTAATGCTGCTTGATCTGTCGTGGACTGAAATAATAAAAATGAAAACGCGCCGCTCGAAGAGGCTTCGCTGAGTGCTTTGGCGAGCGCAGGGTATGTAGCCTCGATTCGTCGTCTGCCTATATTTTGCGGATCAGACGACGCCGAAAGAACTGAAAATTGAACTGGGACCGGCATAATGCTGCTTGATCTGTCTTGGAATGAAATAGTAAAAATCAAAACGCCACGAGGGTTAGTTTGGCGTGCCCGAAGAGACAGACGGAGGAAAGGCTGCAGAAAGAGGACGACTTGTGGAGACCAGTCGCGTAACGTCACGCTTTTAGTTTATGTTGTTTCGTGCGTGAGTGTAGTGCTGCTCATGAACGCAATACATTGGTTCCAGCTGCCCATTTTGATTGGCCGAAACCAGTTCTTGCGGGATGTTTATAGTTTCTCAGCTGTGGCTTTCACAGCGTTGTACTGTTTTTGTACTGCTCTCTGTAAACAAATAATCAAAAAATAAATCACTAACGCAATAAAGAAAGAAAACCAGTGCGGGCGAGGTACGGTGCCGGGCGCCTGATGTGCCTGAGAATAGGAGCCATAAACGGCGGACCATATGCAGCGGGAAACAGCCGAACGTTCACGACGTATACGCATATATGCCCATGCGGGCAGTAAATTAACCACGCCTGGCCGCGGGCGATGGTTTCCTCGCTTAATTGTCGGCCATTATACAAAAGGAACAGAAGGGACCAGTCATTCTCTTCTCGCTTCGTCTCTTTGGCCGTTCTTCGGTTTGTTCGCTACCAAGATGGTTGTCACGGATTCGTTTGGTTATCCCCCCCCCAAACACCGCCGGCTGGTTCTTGGGATGCGGTCGTTATGAGCCATCTTGCTTCTGCTAATGACTGATGAGGCGCGGCTTCGGGTCCAGCATCAAATCCGAACCCACCGATGTGAACGCCTTAAAATCGTTCGTGAAACGAAAAAAAAAGGGAAAGAGCAAAACGCTGAAGCAGCGTGTGAGTATCGAGCGTTAGCAATATCGAACGAATGTTGCGTTATTAGACATCTTCGCTATATCCGGTTCAAATGTTTCGTTATATCTGGATATCTACTTTTTTGATGTCAACGTATACAGAGCAAGAAGAGCAAACGTTTGACACCACTTCGAACGGCATACGTCAATTAGTTTGGTCCTAATAAACGTTTGAAGTTTCAAGAAATTGCGGTTTGGGGAACCAAAGGTCATCGATGCGAATCCCTGTGGTGAGCTACGCTTTGATTCGACTAGCAGTCTTATTCTTCGTAACGCGCTGGATCGTTTCATACCACTCCGAACATTCTATGCTAATTAGGTGGTCCTCAATCTGTGTACCAATGTTATCACCCACTGGTGACATTTTGTTTCATACTAACACGACCTTGATTAATGCGATTGTTGAAGCTAACGCTGTATAGCTTTTGCTGTAGCTTGCTTCCCCCACGCGTATGGACACTCTTGTACTTTGGACACTTTGTGCTTTGGACACTCCCGTTGCTTGTGATTGTTGGTGTGCGCATCGGGCGGCATCTGTCGCCGTAATGTGTTTTTTTGTTTTGTAGAGGGTCGGCTGTCCCTTTTATGCTCCTGGGTCCAAATAAACTTCTCTTGAGAGCTAGTCCGCCGCAATGGCTCAGTGGCTTTGGCGTTCGGCTAGGGATGCCAAGTTCGCGGAATGGAATCTCGGCCGTGGCGGACGCATTTCGTTGGAGGCGAAATGCAAAAATGCCCGCGTGCTGTGCGATGTCAGGCACGTGAACGAACCCCAGGTGGTCTAAATTGATCCGGGGCAGTCTGTTACGGCGTTCGTCCTAGCCCGTAAGTGTCGCTTTGAGACGTCCAACTCGGCGATTTACGGTTTACTCTTTTTTCAGCCACGTGTGGCTCACCAACAACGTTGCATGTGCCGGCATCCTCACAACGCTTGCGAAAGCAAGACGCGTGCAGTGAGAGTCATGCCAGTGCACTCATTGCCTTTTCGAACTTTTTAATGACCTTTGGACCGTTCCAGTTCTATACATTATACAGGGCTGTTGACTCACTGCAGTTGACCGGTGAAAACGCTATATTCAGTTTCTTAGTGTAAAAGTGCGGACAAATGCTTTCGCAGCACAAAAACATGAAAACTCTGATTTTCGTCGCTGGCTAGAGCCGCAGACAGACATTCAGCAGTGCATGATACAGTTTGCGGTTGCATGCCTGCCGTGCTATTAAGCTGCTTTTGTAATTTCCATGCACTGAAAAGTTTTGTGGCCACTTGTTATCCAACTGTTCAGTTTCAGAAATAAGTGTTCCCATCTGGGACTAGTTATCCATGTGCGGCCGGTTCAAGGAGTCATTTGATGGTGTAAGCTGATGCGGAATGTTTTGAATTGTAGTTCTGCCTTTCTGTTTATTTTTTCGGAGGTGGGGGGGGGGGGGGGGGGGGAATAACCGTACTCTATTTCAGAGCACGGCGGAAGTAGCCGATGCCTTTGCAAGACTGTGCGTCCCTGATGCACGCGTACTGACATATATCTCGGTCGCGGCGTTACACTGTGCGAATCGACGAACAACGTTTGGCTCATGCAGCGCATTATAACAACTTACAGGCTATGCCTGAGCAGCCGCGAAACGACGGATACGCATTGATACGTCTGTGACGTTTTTTTTTTAATTTTTAATTTTTACTCCGTAGTCGTTTGAAGCTCGGCTGCATTTCGAAGGCTGGTTTTCCCTCTCGTTCTATTTTGTCGTTTTTGTTGGCGGACTGCAGGGCTCATGGATTTAGTTCAAAGTACTACTGTAAGGCTTCACCGGTAGGGTGCGCTGCTGTTTGGATGCACGTAGCCTTCTGCAACTCTTTGTAGCTACTTTGTAGCCGCTTCAGCGGCAGACAGGGTTGCGTAGCGGGTTTCCAACTGTCGCATCATCCATCGGGCCACGGCGATGCGCTTTCTATCGCACAATGCCTACAACCGCGTCCCACGAGAAATCTTATGCATTGATTTATGCGCTATAATTCTCCTGGCTTCTTACTCGCCGTATTTTCCCCGTACCTTCCGCTCCCGCTTCCACAAAGTGCGTTTCGCGATCCCGCGGGGTACAAAAAACGCCGGGTAATGCGACGAAGTGCTACCCAGCTCCGTGCCTGGACTTCGATGTACGGCGCGTGCTACAATATCCGTTGAGTGATGCGCTCCCTTGTGTTCCCGCGCGGAATCATTATTCTGCGGATTTCACTTCCAAATGGTCCTGGTTCTACTTATTTTTCTTTTTTTCCTCAATCGGTGCCCGTGGAAACCGATTTGCCTCCCCGAAACTTCGCCCCAGCGGAGCGGGGAAAAAAGAAATTCGTGTCGTCTTCCAGCCGTCGTTCGGGTACCCGCCCCGCCGAATGTTCGTCTGCTGGGCGCTGCGTGTCGTCTGCTACGAGTTCCCGTCGTCTGCTGGGCTGTTTTTTTTTTTTCGGGGTTCACTAAAAGCGTTCAGTGTAGTGGATGGTTTTGAGCTCCCTCGAGCAAGAACAAGCCATGTTTGGTAGCGAGAGTCCTACAAATCAACCTTGGTGGACAAACTCTCTGTGTGCCGCAATTAACAGATAAGAGTTGTATGGTAGCATGTCGTTTCATGGCTTGCTTACGCGTGACTACCTTGTCGGCTTTTTCAAAACGGGAATTGCACGATATGCCGCGAAGCTCTGCTTTACGCAAAGTGCAATAAACTTCGCCGCATTTTGTGAGATGGGCATTGCTGTGTAGGTTATAACTGCGGTACTGTTTAGTTGTCCGTACTTACTGCAGCCCGTGAGTAGCTGTGTGTTGTACGGAAATATAGAACAGTGCTGTGCAACAAGACGTATGCGATAAGTGCACAAAAAAGCACACACACAAACAGCAAAAATTATGAAAGGCAAAGAATAAAAAGTACAAACTTAAAGCTCAGTGGTTGTGAAAAGATTCGAAAAGGAATAACGGATTTATTCATTCGATTAATTTTGCTTATTATTTGCCCGCTGAAAGTAATTATAATTTTGAAGTGATAGTGTACGCGTTAAGAGCAGTAAAGTATATAATGCAAGCGATATGCATTATCCGTAATTTGCCATTTTGGGCTGCTTTTGCAACGTTCGACTACTGCTCATAAACAAGACAATTGGTTTCTGCGATCTTGCTTTCTCTCGGCTAGGATACTTGGTTATCGCATGCTAACGCTGAACGGTGTTTTTTTTTTTTTGTTAGTAGCAGTATAAAAGCTTCAGTAGTTTCGTTGTTGAAGAAGCCAACCAAGAAAGACTGACGGCGCCTGTCCATTAAGTAACTCTGCAAGGTCAGACTGCTGCCAATATTATAACTCGGAACTGCAGCGCATCTTTTTTTGGGGTACTCGCCGCCTTCTCAGCGCGCCTTACAGCTCTGTCCTGCGTTGCACGCTTCTAGCGATACGGAGTGCCGCTGCTTGGTTCCCTTTGTGGTCGTCTGCTGCTTCCTCCCGTAGTCTGCTTTCTTCTTTCGGGTCGTCTGCTGCTGCTTCTTGTATTCTGCTTTCCTTTTGCGGGTCGGCCTCTCTCTCTCTGCTTGTCGTCTGCTCTCTTTTCTGCGGTCTTCTGCATCTTCTTTTTTACATTTTGTATCTTCCGGCACCCTCGGTTTCCGTTCTAGCGCGGCGGAGTAGGAAGGCAGAGAAAAGATTCCCTCCTCCGCTCCGCCCTCTTCCTTATACTATACCCTCCTTTTTCGGGTGGCCCGTTTCCATGGAGACCCAGAGACGTCGTCGTAACTCAGCTAGGGGTCTATCAGGTTCCGGAGTCCAGCGCTTGTTTGTTTAGCGGGGGCAATCGGCGTCGACGTCCTCCTGCCTTGGCCTTAGCCTTCGTGTGAGCGTTCCCCCCTTTCCGTCTTTCTCGCTCGCAGTCCTCCTCGAGTCTCTTTAGCCACACGTCGCCATTTTTACTCCGTTAAATTGTTTGGAAGCGCGCGCGGACAAATTGATTCGGTTTGGCTTTTCAATCCGCTAGAAGTCCCGGTCGCAGTCTCTTTCTCGAACCGAGGTTTGTTTGGGTACAAACGACGGCACTTTATCGTTTTTTTTTGTTTATGTACTTCGCCACTGTCGGCTTGGTGTCATTTTCTGTCGGATATCTCGCAACTTGGAGTAACGGAAGTTCTAGCGCGTCTATATACTCGGTTGTAGTTGCTGCATAACCGTCCTCTGCGTTGACGTCCTTCTTCAACGCATTATAGGTGATCAGTTTGTAGTCAGAAGCGCCATTCTTGTCACGAACATCAGCCATCCATCACCATGTATATAGTAGATGATAACATGCTCGTTGGCGTGAGTTCGTCAGTCTCGCGTGAGTGTCACGATTAACATGCGCACGTATACCGAGCAGAAATTCGCCCCTGTGTTCCTTCGTATCTCGTTTTGTTGGGAGCAGGACGCATTAATCATTCTCTTTTACCCTCCCCAGTTGAACGGAAGGTCGCGGAGCGAGAGTGTTTCACCTGTCCTCAGTGCGAAATAGAGCACTTCGGGAGTCCCAGGAGGGAGAGGAAGAGGGGGGGAGTCATGGAGATGGCGCTACGATCGAGGTTGGTTCACCTTCACTACACCTCTGTCAGCTGCCGCGACGGCCGACGCCACGAGTGACGTAACAAATGGTTTCTCCCTTTCCCACCGCGCTCCCTGCATGCGTTACGCGCCAACGCATCCGCTACATAGTGCAGTGTATCGCACTTGTCGCGTCAGCTGTCCCAGCACGGCAAAGCAGCGGGCGCAGTGTGTTGTTTTGTTTCGGCCGTTCGCCGACCAGGTGACCGGGTCATCTCGCCGGTGCGAAGTCGTAAATAACGCGCCGAGGGGTGGACAGATGTTTCTTCCCTTGACGTGGCTCTGTATCTACTGCGCCTCCTCTCGCCATATCGATGGAACGACGCCCAGTGTATACCAGGTGTCTCGATGCCGCTGCCGTCTGCGGAGTGAAAGTTTTTTTTTTTTTTCAGCAGGGTCTATTGATACTTGTGCTTAGCGTTGCGAGGGCTTTGTGTACGCCGCATTAGGAAGGGATCGATCTACGATAACTCGGGAGGCAATGCCCTACTCCTTGAAACGACGTCGGGCGTCTTTAGAACTCGAAGCTACAAACAGAAGTTTAACCGAGAAGATGACACGTGCGCTTTGTGCGGTAAATCCGTGGAAGCAATGGAATGTATTTTACTAGAATATTACAGTGTTGTATCCAGATGCCAGTATAGGCGCAGTCACTTTCCGCAGAAACAAAAAAAAAAAAATGAAATCAGCGGAAGATGGAAGAGTGTTTCAGTTAACGAGTGATCTTCTTTTCCCGAACTTCTGAATTGTTCGTTTCGTTTTGTTTCAGTTTATTTTCCTGTAATTTTTTCATTTTATTTAAAATTTTATTATTTGGATTCCTTCGTTCTCAGCCCGCTACGGCTACTGGTCCGTTCCGTGAGAAACAAGTTTGCCGTTGCAGCGGGCGTGGTGGTTAGATGAGTTTGAGACACCTTGGTTTGTCCGTGTGCGCACTTAACTCTGGCTGATGGTCCCACTGCAGTTGGCCCCTAAACGAGAGTAATGTTTGCCCCGCTGTGGCAGCCCAGTCAGTCTCCGAAGGACTAACCCGTCGGTAGCACTTTCAGTACTTTTTGGATTAGGCGATGATGCGAAGGATTTATTGAAACCCATTCTTTGGGAACAGGTAAGGAGATGGTAGGTTCATCTTCGGCGTGCTGCTTACACGCACACACACACACAAAAAGAATGGTGTAAAAATGGAGTAAGATATTTTCTGGCACACTCCTTTCTATAACAAGGAGTGCTAGAGGAAAGATTCATCACCATCATCAGCCTGACTACGTCCACTGCAGGGCAGAGGCCTCTCCCATGTCTCTCCAATTGACCCTGGCCTTTGCCAGTTGCGGCCACCGTACCCCCATCCGCCCACCTAACTTTCTGCCGTCCTCTCCTACGCTTGCCTTCTCTTGGAATCCACTCCGTTACCCTTAAGGACCAGCGGTTTTCTTGCCTTCGCATTACATGCCCTGCCCATTTCTTCCTCTTGATGTCATTAACCCGCGTTTTTTCTCTCACCCACTCAGCCCGCTTGCGATCTCTTAACGCTACACCTGTCATTTTTCTTTCCGTAGCTCGCTGCGTTGTTCTTAACTTAAGCTTAACCCTCTTCGTTAGCCTCCATGTTTCTGGCCCATAGGTGAGTACCGGTAAGATACAGCTGTTATACACTGTTCTTTTGAGGGATATTGGTAAACTGCCATTCATGGTCTGAGAGAACCTGCCATATGCGCTCCATCCCATTCTTATTCTTCTAGTTATTTCCCTCTCATGATGCGGATCAGCGGTCACTACCAGCCCTAAGTAGACATATTCTCTTACTACTTCCAGCACCTCGCTACCAATTGCGAACTACTGTTCTCTTGATAGACTGTTGAACTTTACTTTGGTTTTCTGCACATTAATTTTTAACCCCACCGTTCTGCTCTGCCTGTCCAAGTCTTTGATCATGCTTTGCAGTTCATGTCCGGAGTGACTTAGCAAGGCAATGTCATCAGCGAATCGCAGATTACTCAGGTATTCTCCATTAACTCTCATCCCCAACTGTTCCCATTTCAAGCCCCGGAACACCTCCTGTAAACAGGCTGTGAATAGCATTCGCGGGACGATCCCGCCGCGGTGGCTCAGTGGTTACGGCGCTCGGCTACTGACCCGAAAGACGCGGGTTCGATCCCTGCCGCGGCGACCGAATTTCGATGAAGGCGAAGTTCTAGAGGCCCGTGTACTGTGCGATGTGAGTGCACGTTAAAGAACCCCAGGAGGTCGAAATTTCCAGAGCCCTTCACTACGGCGTCCCTCATAGTCTGAGTCACTTTGGGACGTTAAACCTTAATCCAATACAATAGAACTGCTTCCGTCTCTGCATTAATGCAGTCGAATTCAATACCAACCCTTCAGTCCCGGCGCAAGTTTCTTCGGTTGAAATTCTTATTTTTGTTATTTAACCATAAACTTGGATTAAATTCTTCGCCGTATCTTAATCTACCGTACACCAGACAAACCCGATACTCCCACCCCTTTCTCTGACCACGTACTTTGCAAAGACTAACTTATTTCAGCACTCTTTCTTTCCGCAAACCATCAGTGACTGTTAACAGCTTACCACCTTCGTGTGTACGGTCTCTTGACCTGATAAGTGACCATTGTTAGTTTGTTTTATGCGAAGCATATTGCTAGAGCTACCACTCACGCCGTCGCCGTGGGACCCCCACGTGACACCGTGACGTCACACCACGCGACACCGTGACGTCACACCACGTGCCATCGGATGAGAGAGCCGGCCTCCACCTCGCGCCGTCGCCGTGGGCCCCTTAGCCGTCACGCCAATCGACACCGTGACGTCACACCACGTGACATCGGATGAGAGAGCCGGCCTCCACCTCGCGCCGTCGCCGTGGGACCCCTAGCCGTCACACCCGCGCATTTCGAACGCGCGTTCACACTCGGTGTAGGTGAAACGCTCGCTCCACCGAGCAGGCGGACGCGGCTTCCGTGGCAATCCAGGCGCTCACCCAACGCGCGTCTCGGGGTTAGTCGGCGTTCCGCTGTAGCCATGCCGTTGTCTTCCCCCACGACGAAGGCTTCTAGTGGTTGTATTAAAATGACCAAGTATTCAACCAAGGAAAGCCATGTATTACCAAGCCTAGCCACTAATATGCTTCGCATTCCCCAGGCTTAGCCAAGCTGAGCCTCAGCAATTTTTTTAGTTTGTTTTGTTAGTTTCTTTTTCTCTTCCATGTCATCTCGCGCTGTTCGTGTTCTGGTAGCACTTGGCTATTATTGCTCAATTTGTGATCTGTTCCTGTATCCACTCCTGCTTGGGCCTCACGGCCTGCAGTATGTCATAAATAAAAAAATAAAAATAAGTAAACCTAAATAGAACTTGGCATTGGCGAGATCGTGTCTCGAGGACAAATTACTCCGCTTTTAATCCCATATAGGCGTGTTCGTGTTTATAGAGTACAGCGCTGCTTTTAGCCCTCGAGAACCCATTGACCTTAACCGGTTAAGTAACTGAAGCCAGCTGTTAGCGGGATGCCGCTTTTGGCGGTCGTAGCTTCTCACCTCAGCGAGGCGTCGCCCTTGGCGCCGGATGAATGGAAACGCCCGGACGGTGAAGGTTTCGCTCCAGCGGGCTTCTCTTCGATACGGCGATGCGGCTCGGCTGTATCCCGCTGTGGAGAGAATGAAAGCGCGGTGGCTACGCTCTGCCCGTGTGTTCCTGTCGGAGCCGATGCAGCAGTCGTCGCCGGGAGAGCAGCTGTTTGTTCGCCTTCGCGCGTAGTAGTGCCTGGCGTTTTCAATACGCTTTTGTGAGAGCACGCCGAACTTGCGGGGGTCTTCGTTGGTAGTGCGTGTGTTTGCGCGTCTGTGTGCAGCCTTTGGAGAGCGAAGGTGCTTTTCTGCTTGTTATTTCTGTTCTTGTTTCTTTGCGCGACGGAGGAGGCCGAGGGTGTTCGCACCTCGCCGATTGTGTTGGCGGACCCGCCGTACACGTCGGTCGCTCGCAAGCTGAGGGGCCCATTAATTCAACTCGAGGTCGTTGTAGCGGTTGTTTCTATTCGGCGCCGCACAGTAAATTGCTTGTTATTCAACTCCTCGAGCACTGCTCTACTACCGGATACTACAAATTAAGGTTTCTTACTTTTAAGGCGAAAGCCTTTAATGCCTCATACTGTCGTTAGCAGACTCGTCGGCACCCGTGTCGACAGACGCGTCGGCAGCCGTGTCGACAGACGCGTCGGCAGCCTGTCGACAGACGCGTCGGTAGCCTTGTCGACAGACGCGTCGGCAGATTCGTCCGCCTTTCGGCGTCACTGCTTAAAAGGCTCAAGGTTCCGGCATGAATAAAGGCGCATCTAGTGAATGCATGGGCTTCATAAATAAAATGAAATGAGTAGTCAAGAAAAGGAAAATAAAAAATAAAAATAAGAAAATATGAAACAAAGAATAAGATGTGAAATTAAAAATAAAAAACAATACAATTAAGAAAATGAACAAAAAATAAATAAATATGAAAAATAAAAAGTAAATAAAAACAAACAGTGGCCAGGAAAGGCTTTCGCCTTGCAGCACTTTAGAGAGCCAAAGTGCCCCCTGAATTTTTATTTTTTAAGCAGCAAGCGACGAGCGGCATACGAAAGTAATGCGACAGAAATATTGGGGATACGAAATTGTGATGATACACTAAAGGAGTAAAAAATGGGTTAGTAAGCTGTCCTCTTGCGCATTCCCTTTACGGTACAGGGTATACTGCCCAAACCGTGGGTAGATTTACAGCACTAAATATACAGAATACTTACGGTTGCCCACGGAAACAAATTAACCCTCTCCAAAACATGCGAAGTCCTAGCAGTACGAAGATTTTAACCGAGCTTTTAGTCTCCTCTATTTGCTAACCTCAAGACCTCCGGTGTCGCGTTAACAAATCCTCCTCCCATCGCTAACTGCATGAAGTTAGTATGCTTTAAAGTGGGAATATATCTTCTTTGCCACGGGTAAGTATTTCGTATATTTAGTGATCTAAATCTACTCTGGAACTTGGGCAGAACTTCTTGCCCCCAAAAGGCTGTGCGTTAGAGGACAGCTTAGGTTAGGTTGGGTTGCGTTAGGTTGGGTTGGGTTAGGTTGGGTTAGGTTAGGTTAGGTTAGGTTAGGTTAGGTTGGGTTGGGTTGTGTTAGGTTAGGTTAGGTTAGGTTAGGTTAGGTTAGGTTGGGTTGCGTTAGGTTTGGTTAAAGGACTCCCATATAGGCGTATTCGTGTTTACACTGTAGTTGTCGTCCCGGTCCATGCTCTACTTAACCTTTTCTGGCGTTGTTTTTGTTTCAATTGAAATTAAATATTTTTGTGCCTAAATAGTGCAGTCAGGCCAAAAGAAAGACAATTTGTTAGTTTTCCAGCGCAAAATGCTAGCGGTTCATTTTTTCGCGCGATGTGCGATATTTCGCACAAAATGTCATAATTGGTGAAAATAGCGACATCGAAATTCCGCGACTTATACTAGGTAAACAGGCGAAGGATCTCGAAAGTAATGTTTCGAAGATGCACATCACGCCTGAAATTGCGAAAATAAAAATTATGTTACTGCAAGTTGCAAAATATGCCTGCACAAAAATGGTCGGACGTCGTGCTACCCTGCGTTCACCATTTCGGGGAACAATATATTGCTGCGTTCGCTATATCGCATTAAAAAAAAACGGCTTATTTTCGAAATGAAGGGTGCGAAATTCACCTGATGTATAGAAATCACTCCTAGATGCAACCCTGTTTCAGAAAAGCCTGCGAGTTCGCTTTGTAAACCGTTGTGTACGGGTGAAGACGGAGCATACTATTCCGTACTGATTGCATTCGAGCTTTTTCTGTTCGACGTGAGGGAATATTACTTGCTCATGCAATAGCGCACTAGCGTCCGCTACCAGCCTTCACATACCACAGTTGCCACTTTCAATTAGAAAACGCGTGCAAAAAATGTTTGAAGACTATGGAGTGGTCCGTTTACTTTTCTCCGCGACTGTACATAGCGTTTCAAAGGGTTAACTAGCATCAGAATAGTTTTTAATCCTTCCAGCTGTTTGTTTGCAGTGGAAACTTCTAGATGCTCACGTTTCCTAGTCGTTTATATTTGCCTGAATACCCATAGCGTGTCCGTGTTCCGGGGTACTCACTGCCAAATTTTCGACTCACGCTAGCCTGTACGTGATGGTTACGCCAGAGGTCCTACTTGGTGTTACTCGAAACCCGTTGCCAGACGAAACACCTTTTGCAGTAGCCGCATCAATACAGCAAGATTGTTGCTTTGCAGTTGCTTTGTCTGCTTATTGTAACGGATAGACGCAAGTACTATGCACACTATTTTACGCTCGCCAAAAGCGAGGAGCCCACGTGTGAGCAGTTCGAGGTCGTGGTCACAATAAACTGCACCTTGTTGTGAGCCTTTCAAAAGGTGGCGCACACCCACGCTGGGGTATCCAACGTTACGAGAACCAGGTTCGAGAATCGGGAGGCAGAGGTTGCGGCTCACCTGTACATAATAAAGCAACGTCGGTGGATTCTACCTCAAGTAGAACATGGGCTGAAAAGGGTTAAGGGTTTGCAAGGAAAGCACAGAGAGAGGAGGAGAAAATAAAGGAATAATTGATTAAGTCAAAATTTAATAATGCACTAAATTGCATCTTATATCTAATAAAACAAATCGAAGACCGAATGAGAAAGAGCGAAAAACAAACGAATAATTGATAAAGTCAGAATGTAATAATGCATAAAATTGCACCGTATATACGATAAAGAAAACGAAGACCAGATGAAACAATGTTTCACAGCGTGCCACTGAACTCAAAGAAATAATACCGGGGTGGGAATAAAAAAAAAATGCATTGAAAACAGTAGCTTCACATGTTAAAATAGCCCAAAGTAGCTGACTCTTCGAGTAAAAGTTATTTACCGTGCACGCTGTGCAGTGCTCGATCTGCCCTTTAGAATGTGGAATTTAAAATAGCAACAAAAATTTATTCAAAACGCCCCGACAGATCATGGTCTGGTTTTAGCACATTGTTTCTTTACGAGCGTAAGACATTCAAAGTGACATCAAACGATTTCTCTTCTCGCGCTGTATACGTTGGCAATCTCGAAATCGGTTATAACGAACACACCGGATGTAACGAAGGTGGTGTATTTCCTAACCCGAAATCGCTTATAACGAGCATAACACCAAGTAAATACTCACAATGAGGAACCATAAGCGTTCCAGATAGCTCAGCATAATGGCACAAAGGCTTTCGCCTTGCTCCAGTAAGGGGACTTGAGTGCTCCTCCTGAATTTTTTGTCTGAAGCTTACGACTTCATGTTTTCACGCTATCTTTTCGGGGTTACGCTAAGGCAGCAACGCGAACTCGAGCGCGAGAACGTTCTACACGCATGTATTCTAAACCTGATATTCCTCTAAAAAAAGCAACCTCTCAAAACTCGCACTGCTAAAGCGCTCGGTTGTCCATATACCTTTTTTTCTGTTACGCACAGATGCGAGCGCAGAAGAGTGGCTTGCACCGCCGCCAGTTGTCCGCGATTCCCGCTAGACGCCGCTGCCGTCGAGCGCTGCAGCAGTACGTCACTCTATATTTGTGTATGGACTGATATGTCGGGGTACGTAAGCCGATTCGAGAGGGAGCCCAGGAGGAGGTAGAGAGGGACAGAGAGAGCAGGGTGGTGCGCGGGAGGGATTGTAATCGGGATACAAAAGGGGGCTTTTTGAGAGCTCCCGTCTTCCCGTGAGGGATAGACCGAACGCAGCGGGGGTCCTGGAGGTTTCGGGGGTAGTGACACGCGTTCCGGGGGCTCTTTACTGCGCCTTACTTCTCCTTTTTATCTATTTTCTTGTTCATGCTAGCTCTCCTTCCTCTCCCTGTCTGCGAACTCGTGTGTATATCTTAGCTACTGCAAAGTGGATGAGCGGGACGCCAGGAGCTGGGACATGTCGTTCTTTTCTTTCTTTTTTTTTGTTTCTCGTCGCCAATTGTGTTTATTGCTTTTTTTAGGCGACGTCTTTCTGGGGCCCCTTTGTGGCTTTCGCCTGTCTGTAGGTCCCTATCCTTCGCACTGTGTCGTCTGCTTCGGCCCGTGCTTTCAAATTTTCGTCTGCAGATTGGCGCGCACCGTCTGCGACGTCGTCGGCTAGGTGGCGTTGTCGTCCAATGACCGCTTAGTCACCGTAGCATGGTGGAGTAATGCTAGGTGTGCTACCTTCAACCGTAAATCGCTGGATTTCTCCGCGACTTGAAGCAGTGAAGAAGGCGAGTTTTGTTGGAAAGCTAGTGTTCCGAATACAGCAAGGGACACTCTCCTTTATCAGGTTAACTCAATGTCTACTAAACCAGTCCGGTGGTTTGACGGCCCCCGCAAGACCATCAAGCTGTATGTCAACGACACTCGCGAAACTTGTCGCTGTTACCGCGGCGGGAAAAATGAAGCCGAGCCTTTACAGCGCTAAGTGTGCTATCACGACGCTGGTCATCATCATCATCATCATAATCATCACAGCGTTGTCCGGTCTCACAGCCAAAGCCGTACTGTCATCGTTGCGGCCCAGTAGGCATTGCAACTCTCTTGGACGTCGTGCGGATGTTCATGATGTCTGTAGGATGTCTAACGGAAGTTCAGTGCCCATCGGGGGAGGTGCTTGCGCTCATTCGAATTCAGACGTCGACAACACGAGCATGTTGGTATGCGCGCATCGAGAAATACTGTACGCATTGTGCTGAGTGGATTCCGTTTCATTAGTTTCATAGCTGCATAACGCCTCCTATAGTAATTTCTTTTTTTCATCATGCAGGCAGGACGGTCCTGACCGCATGGTATAGGTAGCCACCTTTCGCTTGTCTCAGCGGCACTGGTTCGAGGCTACGATCTGTTTCGCCCAATATTTGACCTCTAATTTGTCGGGAGTCTTTTGACAGCATCCGGCGGACATGTCAGATAAGGTCGGGAAAAACCGGAAGTGCGCAGCCGTGGTTACCGGAAGCTGTCGCTCGCTCCGCCGCGGCCGAATCAATGCCTCTCCCAGGATGCTCCTGCAAGAAGCCAGTCGAAAGCAGGCGACGATATGCGAACGCAGATATATAAAAGTTTTTTTTGTGTGTGTGACGCCCCCTACCGCCGCCGAGAACTTGAATGCACCCGTAGGGAACCGCATTCCGACAAACTTGGAGAAAGCAAAAATGACGGAGTTTTGAGAAAATATCCGAGCCTTATTCTTTCGCGGTCTTGCATGGATCGGTGCGTCTCCGATTGCGGGAGCGGTTTTGAGCTACCGGCGCGTAGCAGACGACAGAAAAAAAAAAAAAAAAAACGCATTGTGCGCGACCATGTCGCAGACGATGACGTGTTGTTCGTCGACCTTCCCTCTCTCGTTTGGTATAGCCTTTAGTTATATTTTGAAATAGAAAACCTACTTCGGTTAATGTAGACTAGTTGCGCGGCACATTACGCAGTGTTCGTTAAACGGGACGTTGTTGGGCGCGTACGAACATACAGATGAAACAGGGGGTCTTCCCCACGACCCAAAGCCGGCCCCCTGGAGTTCTGTCGTCTGCTACCATGGTGCAGGTGGCCCCGTGGGCTTCTAAACGACAGGCCGGAGTATTCAGAGATGGAGGGGGAAGGGGGACTAGCGCTTGGAGCTGAATGCTGTACTGGACGGGATGCACGCGCTGTAAATGTCAGGGCGCCGCCATTTTTACTGTCGGGCCTGGACTGACACGAGCCGTATTTGTTGCGAATAAACGCGAACAAGTGCCTAACCTTGCTGCCTGATTCGCGCGGGTTCAGCAAACAGGTTGCTACCAAGTGGTGTTTGCTGGTCGCGGCATTGTGAGACTGTTGTAGCCTCGTCTCGCCCTGCGACCGCTATTGTTCGTCGACATTGGCTTGAGTAGTATCGATGTCTCTTATCTGCCAACTGCCACCGTGATACGCGTCCAAACTTGCTGAGCACTGTTTGACAGCGCGTAATCATAGAGGGCGTCATTGTACTGTAGGGCACTACATGGTGAAGGCGGTTTTCTCTTTAGGCTACGCGTTTTGCATGTCGGCCGATGTGGAGTTCACCGGCGTGACTTTTTTCGTTTTTTTTTTATTTTGTTCTTTCGTGGCAGGAGGTGGGAAGTCAGGCGTCGGCAAATTTGGCCTTAATGCATGGAAGTAAAGGCAATGACTTCCTCTGCAAAGCCACGTACTGTGTACACGCTCGTTTAGCACGAACCCGCGAACTTAAAGGCCAGTGCACTTGCAAATGAATAAGCTTGTCTATGACGGCTTTCGCCCGAGAGCATGAACTGCAGTAAGCGATGCGTCTTTGCTAGTAAGAAAAACAGTGTTTCATGTTCGTTGTCAGCCTAATTCATCTTTCACGACATTTATTTTTTTGTTTGCCGTGTTTCGCGATGCATCTTGCGTTTTATATGCGGTTTGACGTCAATCCGAAACTATGTCGTTCTGTAGTGTAGTTGATTTGACGTCACAAGGTCGGCGTTCAGAGCACAGAAACGAATTCATCTCGAGTACCCGTGCCACATGGGCTCACCAAATGATATTTTTAGGTGCCTGAATTTCGCGACTGGCATTATTTTCATGGGCATTATCAGGCGTTGAAAATTTCGCGCCGTACGCTACGGTGGTAGAGCTCGGGAAGCACTTGAAAAGTTTTCCTGTTCTCATGCGGATATTATTCAACCAAGCCTGTCGTTGTAACGTAACGGTATAATTAATTCGCCGAGATTGGCGTCGTTAGTTTCAGGCTAGTCAGCAAAGTGGCCACAAGTTGGTCATTGCCGACTCGAAGTATCGTAAAATGGCTTCGCTTGCATCAACATGTTTAAGAAATGGCTGTTCAGAGGGAAATTGATGTGTAAGTTGTTTGTTTCCTGGCCGAATAGTGTTTCAGACAAAGTATACACGGTGCATTAGAATGGCGACCAGAATACGCATTTCACAGGGGAATGAGATTATTACGTGGCGACTAGAAGTGAGGGACCGAATGCCATTGAGTACGTTCGCATGGCATGGCGGGATTGTCGTGCAGACGTAAGGCGTGTTAACTATTCGATAGTTTCTTTTTATTTATGCACGCGTGGCAGAGGAAGAGATGATTCTTATCTTAACAGTATATACGTGGGACCCAATGTCTCACATCATTGCGTTGCTTTTAGTTTTGATGTAGCTGTAATACTTGCTTGGTGTGCTACATAAAATTAGCGTGTCTGCTAAGGTTGGTCACTAGAGATAGAGGGAGAGAGAGTGAGAACAAGCTTTATTGGGGTCCTGTGATTCGCCCAGGTCCGGGCGGGAAACTAGGTGGAAGTTTTATTTTGGTAATTGATTCTGTGGAAGGATGTCTTCTCGCGCGCACAAAAAATCGGCGGGTGTCCGCTCCGTTCGGTGCCAAAATATGATACGCACTCTCTTTCTTCACCGAGGGGTGCGTCGTGCTGGGCCTCGCTTGAACGAAGCTCGCTTCCAAAGGCACAGGGAGAGGAAGGAATGAAAAAAAAAAAAGAATGAAAGAAAGAAGAGGAAAAGGAAAAGCAAGCACCGCTTTCGAAAAGCCGAAGCCGTAAAGGGCTTCCTCCTCTCTGGACTGGAAGGAGGCTCTCCGCTCGAGCGGAGGGGATGTGATTGGTCGAGGGAGAGGGCGGTGATGGGGTGGGGGGGAGCCTCCTCTCCTACGGCACTCGCTCGCTTCACCCTGCCGGCAATTTCCTTTCTGTTGCCGACGCCGGTCGAGGGCTTTGAGCGGAGTGAGCGGCGGCCATTTTTGTTTGGGTCGCGCCGCCGGGGAGTTCACGTTCGCCTGCAGCGCTTGTGCTGCGCTGGAGCTGTGTGCCTCACCGCTGCTTATTCGTTGCTGTGCAGCCGTGTCGTCCTCAGCTGTGCGCCTGTGCTGCCAACGTGCCGGGTTTTGCTTGTGCATTGCTGTGCAGTGCCACTGATCGTTCATCATCGACTCATCGGTCAGTGTGCTTGTTACGACGAAGAGTTCTGCGTCCGACCCGGCGTGCACCGAGGACCGTCTGCGTTCTGTCTTTCGTCGGATTACCGTCTGCGTTTGTCCGGATTTGCGCCGGCTCCGCCGTCAGGTCGTGCCTGCGAGATTTGTCTCTCCAGTGTTTCTCGTCGCACCTCGTTGAAAACCTCTTCGCTCGCGCGCCACAACGTTTCGGTGATGTGTGTATGTAAGCCCCCCGGCGATGGAGACGCTAGCCAGCAGTCCTGGCGATGACGTCAGATGTGCCTGAACGTTCCCAGCTCCGGGATCGTTGTCGTCTGCCACAACGCTGCCGCCGCGCCCTGGTCGTCTGCTTCAGGTCCCCCGAGCTGGAATCGACTTCTACCTACCGATCGTCGTATCGTGGGCTTCAGCGAGCCGTTTATTTCGTTCGGGTGCTTTAAACGCCAGAAGGTCTTTCTTTTTATTTTACACGAAGCGCTCTTCAAACCGCCGATGTCGCCAGCGTGTTAAATAACGCGCGGATCATGATGTATGCGACTCATGACGTCAAACCACATTGCTGTGCACGACCCTTCGACTATGCGCTGTCACGTGGCGCTTTGACTTCTGGGAAGAGGAGGTCGTAGCTGCTTCTGGCTGTGAAAAAAAGAAAAGAGTGGGCAGGAAGCCTCATGCTACTACCGTTCCTACACGTCGCCCCATAGCATTGTTCCTCCGGAACGATGTAAACCAACAAAGCAAAAAGACAAAGTAATCGTCTGCACTTTTTCCGGGCGCCGCGTCGTCTGCTCTTGCGTTGCGGTTTCGAGCGCATCTGTTCGGCGGCGATCTTTCACTGAAGCGTGGGAATTTCGCCACCCACGAGCGTTGGAAAAAGAGCGAATAAGTGACGTCATCTCGATTTTTTTTTTTTAGGGATTCTCTCCAAACGAAGAGGAAAGCAAGGAAAAGAACGGCTATTGTGCTAGGCAAGTGTTTGTTACGCGGGCTGATCGGCTCGCCTTCAGCCTGCGGCAAGGAGTCCCCGACCACGGCGGCGGTTGGTGCGTCCCGCCAGCAATTATTGCGAGGAAAAAAAAAGAAAAAAAGACCGCTCACCCGAGGTTGGTCGCTTGGCGCAGCTGCATCGACGTTGTTGCAACACGTGCAAAAACCTGTGGCGCCGCGCTCTCCTCTGTTCGTGTCGTACGGAGGTGAACGAGATGGATTGATGACGGTACACTGTCGTCGACAACGGCGTCCCATGGTCCTCTCCGGCTGCCGCTTCTGCGTTCCGCGTTTGTCGTCTGCTACAGCGCTGCGCGCCGCCATCTTGGCGTTGTGAACACGGCGCGCGCTTTCTCGGTGTCGTCTGCTTCTGCACGCTGGCCGAGGAAAACCCCCGCGGGCCTCTCTCGTGTGACCGCTGGCCGTCGCCATCTTGTTTTTTTTTCGTTCTGGTTTTTGTGTGCCGTGACATCGCGTGCGGCTGGAATCCCGACGGAGTTATCCAATGTGCCTCGAGGAATTGGAGGGCGGCGGCATGCTCGTCTTCAAGGGTCACAAGGGATTAGGCCCCGAAGACGTCGGTGGTGACGCGGCGGTCCTCGAAGCTGGATCGCTGTTTAACTAGTGAGTATTCGTGGTGCGGAAGATTGCTCTCCACTCTTGATTTACAGTCACTCAGCACTTTGTAGATCCTGTGCCTATTTGATATCTGCACCTGTACGAATGTCACGTGGGCTGAGACTTGGTAATATCGCCTATGACCTTTGAATTCCTGCCCCCTTACTGGTCTAAATATTTAACATAGGGCTTGCATC
The DNA here is from genome assembly GCF_055824585.1 of Amblyomma mixtum. NCBI lineage: Eukaryota > Metazoa > Arthropoda > Arachnida > Ixodida > Ixodidae > Amblyomma > Amblyomma mixtum. The sequence continues at coordinate 113,341,514 of NC_143020.1, read as the reverse complement.
ATGGGGAACAGGATTGGCATATCACAAACGTGTAAGTCAAAGCGGAAAAAGAATCTAGTAATAACACAATAAAGCTGGAACGAACAGCGGAAGTGGAACGGCGTTTTATCAATAGGTTTGCTCCAATGTAACAGTTCTGAATATTTATCTCGTAGCAGGCGTTGTTGCAGCTGGGAATACATTCCGGATTAAAAATATCTGAACATCTTTGATCCATTTGACCAACGTCGGTGGAGAAATTTCCTACGTGGGTGTTACATAATCGGTTGCAAGAATGAAATAGACACAAACATAACAAAGGCTACTGAAGTACAGTTGAATGTTATATAAGGAATAAAGTACAGTTGGTTGTGGTAAAGTAGTCTTCTCGTAGCAGACTTTGCGGCTTTTGCCTGGATTAAGTGTTTACTACCTTCTACTGACTGGACTAAACCGGCGTGCTTGCTCTCTCGAGCTTTCGCGTTTGAAGCCCTGTCGTCAGTCAGCTCTCGCTAATTGGAGGCGCGTAAGAGCTCCCTTGCTCGCGCAGGTGTGGAGTTCCACGTCGGAGGATTGCGCGTGTAATATCTGCCGCTCTCTCCCCCTGCCTCCTCCTCGTTTAATGAGCACATCCCCGCCGCGTGCGTTCGTCGTCGCAGGTGTTTTTTTCCCTTTATGTAATAACCGAGCCGTTCACGACATACCATTATGCAGACGTAGGCTTCGCTGACACGCGTGCGGTGGGTGTTTCGGCTTGTCGATTTTATGACGGCGAAGCCAAGCTTGCCTCGTTGTACTTTGTTGTTGTCACCCTTGTAAAAATAGTCCTTAGGCAATCTACAGACTGTTGCCGTCCTATAGAGAGAGTAAACTTTATTCCTCCTGCAGAATAGACCACGCCTAAACCCCGGGGCAGGACCCCAAGGTTCGGGTGGTCAGCTTAGGTGTAGGCCGGAAGCTCTTGACTCCTGGCAACATCCTCAGCTAGTCGGACTGCTTGAGCTAGTTCTTTTCTGTGCTTTGCAGGAGGGTCTCCCATGTAGTCTTGGTTGTTATCCCCGCTATTCTTCCTGAACCCTTATCACACTCCCGAATAATAATAGTCTAGTAACCCTCTATCCTCACATTGTTAGCATCTGTCCGATCGTACTTCTGGCCATATGTGGTTGACCTGAACCAGGTTTGGATATGTGTTTATTTTCGAGTCTTAATTCTCCACGTTGTTTCTTCCCCTTTGGCTAGCTCTGGATCAGGTGGAGGGTATACGCCCTCCTGCCTGGCCTGTAATGTTGTGTTATTTCGCTGTAATTAGAATTTTTGTCCATTCATAGTATACATATTCTCTATAGAGAAAAGGCTACTAAAGGTGTATGGATATAAGTCTGTACATTGCCTGTAGGCTGTCTGTAGGATTGGTATTCACAATAGTCTATTCATTAAGATTCGTCTATAGAAAATCTATAGGCTATATAGACAGAAGTCGATGGACAGGTCTATAGACAGTCTAAAAAAATTTTTTAAGGGCAGTGCCTTAAATGCTAGCGCTTTTTTTTTTCACGCTTCATATTCTTCTGGGTGTGGTTTCTTTAGCTGCCGGTCGGTGTTTTCCAGCGAAGTCGTTCACTTATCGACAGACCTTAATAAACATCTTTATTTTAGATGATATATCCTTTCGTTTACACAGCCGCCGCGGTGGCTCAGTGGTTATGGTGCTCGGCTGCTGACCCGAAAGACGCGGGTTCGATCCCGGCCGCGGTGGTCTGATCTCGATGGAGATGAAATTCTAGAGGTCCACGTACTGTGCGATGTTAGTGCAAGTTAAAGAACCCCCAGGTGGTCGAAATTTCCGGAGCCCCCCACTACGGCGTCCCTTATAGCCTGAGTCGCTTTGAGACGTTAAACCCCCCACCAATCTTAGTAAGACTGTAAAATATGGCTTCAACCAGTAGTTGTGCGTCTGATTTACCACGGACGTCTAATTTCATTCGTGGCGTCTTGCCTAATCTTTAGATTTCAGAGCTTTCTTGATGTTTTAGTTGCATCGAGGAAAAGTATGAGCTGCATTAGAATCGACTGCGGACACTTTCTTTACCCTTTTCCAGCCGATGGTTTCTCACTGGCATTTGTATGCCTACTTACTTAAAGGTGCACTGAAGAGGAATCTGAACTTGTCTTTTTGCCGCGGGAACTCGATCTACACGTTCCTAGCATTCTTAGAAACTGCAACTTATTGCCCTGTATGGCCGATTTCCCTAATTAAATCGAATTAACGTCCGGCTCCCGCCCTTTTTTTTGAATTCTGCCTCGTACGATGGGCGGAGTCGACCAACGCGTGAAGTTCCTTTCAGCCAGCTTTGCTTTCGCTTTATTTTGTTTTTTAGGTTTCCATGAATAAATAGTTTCATTCGCAGATAATATAGCCGCAAAATAAGCCCGCAGAAATAAAAATACGCGCGGACTATTTGCTACTACGGACTACTACGTATTACTCCGCCGATGGCAGAGCGGCAAGCCGCCACGGGACTGGGTGAAAGGCACTCCACGCGTTGGTCGACTCCGCCCACCGTACGAGGCAGAATTCAAAAAAAAGGGCGGGAGCCGGACGTTAATTCGATTTAATTAGGGAAATCGGCCATACAGGGCAATAAGTTGCAGTTTCTAAGAATGCTAGGAACGTGTAGATCGAGTCCCCGCGGCAAAAAGACAAGTTCAGAATCCTCTTCAGTGCACCTTTAATGGTCGACTTCCTTCCCTATAGCCCGTTTCAATATGCAATGTATTACGTGCCAGCTTCTGTGGGTTTCCATAGAGGAGCCTCAGCCTGTAATGTGCGGCGTCAGCTGGTGAGTAGTTTTTTTTTAAACTGCGCCCGGCTACGATATCAATATGCAAGCGTCGAGACTTTCAAACATGAAGCGCTCTTGTTTCTTCAATCAAGCAGCGCAGTGGGGGGGGATTTAATAGCAGCGCAGTGGGATTAAAGGATTATAGACACCTAATTTTGGTCGCATGTTTTATTCTCTTTAATGATGCGCAAGACACTACTATGCATGAATCACCGTGTGGTACTCGCCTACGATCGCTAAATAGTTTAGGATGGAATTTTTCTGTCCCGTTGTTTCGGTTTCAACAGCCAGACGATGGCTGTGACGTCAAGTGTGGTTACATGTCACGTGAGGCACGGCGAAACGTCGATATAATCGCTGCTTCATCGTTTCAATTTACTGCAGTGCTGAAGCCAGCCTTCCTCTAGAGCCGGAATGACAACGAATGCGGAAGCAGCGATTATATTGCAGTTTTTCCAACCCTCACGGGACCTATAACCACGCTTTGACGTCACACTCATCGTTCGGCTGTTGAAACCGAAACAGAGCGGAAAAGAAATTCGATTACAAATTATTTAGCGGTTATAGGAGAATACCACGTGGTAACCAAGGTATAATAATGCCGTACGCATCATGACAAACAAGGAGACACGCACCCAAGGGTTAAGTGTCTATACTCTTTTAAGAAATTTTCTTCGTCTGCTTTCTGGAGAAAAAAAACTATCTTCGTCTGCATTTTCAAAAGCACCGTTTGAAGCGTGACGACAGTGTTGCGGACGGCTTCGCCTTTCGCTTAAAAAAAAAAGAAAAGTTTGGGCGGAAGTTATGCGAGCAAAAACACGGCGATCGTTTGTGTATAAGCACGGTTTTCGTGCAGGAAGCGGCGGCCATGATGAACCCCTTAAGTACTGCTGGGCTTTTTCTTTCGTCTGCTGTATTCCACTTCCGGCAACTGTGGGGGCGAGCAGACGTTGTTCCCTGCTTTCATTCTACCGAGCTTCCGTTTGCTGTGTTTCGGAAACCTCTGCTCCTTTTAAGATTTTCTTTTAGCGAGCGCGCTGGCGGACTTAAATAAGACCTGGTTGTTTTCGCCTAGTGAGCGTGAGTGTCGAAAGTTTTCGTTCAATATTTATCTTTTGTTTCATTTTCGAGCACCCCGCTGCGTTCACTTTCACTTGCCGTCCCGAAAGCTAGCTACCGGATTCCTCGGGTGCGCAGACTTCACGATCTATGACGTAGAAAAAAATAATAAACAAACATATACGCGCAGCATCAGGCAGAGTGCTATTCACCTTCGCTTTTTGTTTTTTTGTTTTTCGTTAGCTGCGAGGCGGTGAGCAACACAGAAAACAAAGCGGTAACATTTGTGCTTTGAGTCGCGTTGAAATTTGTTTGTTTGTTTCGTTGAGGTCGGTGTTCATCACTTCGCGGCTTTTAACTTTCTCCGAGAGGCGTGGCGCTGCGTATTCACCGTTTTTCTTTCCTTCTGCGCCCCCGAAGTGTTTGTTTAGTTTTGATTTTTTTTTTATGAGCCGGCGTGCACTTTTTGAGCAGGAGGAAAAATGGCGGAGGAGGGGTGGAGCTAGCACCAACAAATAAACAGCAACAGCCACGCAGGCCTCCTCATCTAAACGCACGCCCGACTCGTCTTGGCGTAGCCGCAAGGACCGGCAAGAGAATTTCCCGCCGCACCCAGAGAGCAATTGACGCGCTTTATTTCTTGTCGTCTGCTTTTTTTTTTCTCGCGCGCACCGGCGTATGATGATGATGATGCCCTGTGGCAACGTACCTCGAGTGCGCTGCAGTCGGCTCCGTTTTGTTTTCGTTTCTGTTGTACGCGTTTGTATCCCGTTCGCCCTGATGCTGCTGCTGTTCTAGTTACTTTTTCTTGGGACTGCAACGTTGCCCGGCTCGCAGACGCGTTCTCCCTGTTTACGTTTTAACTCGCCTTGGTTTTTTTGTTTGGGTCACCACCCTCGAGGGTGTTACACCTTGGTTCACCCCTCTAACGCGTTCCAGCGCGTACGGTTTAACCTGTTCCTCCAAGCCGTTAGCCTTCGTCAGGACGAGACGGAGATCATTTTCGTGCGAGTCCCGCATTTCCTGTTCCGGTGCGCGCAACGCTCTGCGCGAGGCGGTCCCTCGCCGCCTGCCGTCTGCAACGTTTTATTCGCGTCGTCTGCGCCGCGGAGAGCAGCGTGCCGTCGTCTGCTTTTTCTTTTTCCGCGTCGTCTGCTAGCGGGTGTTTTGTTTTTGGTCGTCTGCTGGGCGCCGTAATGCGCTGGGATGGCGCGTTACGCACGTGAGAGGTCGGCGTTGCGATTTTTTTTTTAGAGTGTCGTCGCATAACCTGCGGGCAGTGATAGCGACGTCCTCGGTCGATTACGCTAGGAAAACGGTTTTGTCCGCCGGAAAGTGGTTTGTCTGTGTATATAGGCGAGATTGCCCCCTCTTCGAGCCCCCCCCCCCCCCCCCCCCCCCCCCCCCGTGCTGTAATGATTCGTCAAAAGGTGCGGTTAATTGCAAGCTCGTTTGTCGTGGCCCCTGGAATGTGCGCTGGCGCGCCGTGTTTGCGTGGCTGCGGGACATCCATCATAGCGTCGGCGTCGCGATGTCGGTCCGGAGCGGTTTGTCCTGTGCGCTTTTTTTTTTACATCAATATTTTCTTTTCGTACCGCTCGGCGCTACCTTTAAGGTCATTGCCGGTTGAATGAGTTCGTCAGCGTAATGCTCTCGAGATGCTGAAATTAATTGGACGACATCGAAGCGCGAAGACTAGACTGTCAGGTTGTGAAATGGTCATGTGACAACGTGGTTTTAGTTAAACGGCTTATCGATAGCCGTTCCGGTTAAGTTGTTTGGGCTAGGCGACACTTTAACCACCCTCCCCTGACAGATCCCCGTCGGGCTCAACATCTTTGTTTTCCTGCGAGGTCTCTGTTGGAACCCTAATGGAGCCCTTGATCAGCTGGTTATTTTTTTCTGTCGAGGGTGTTTCGGGTTGATGACATTCCGTAAACCTGCTTTGTTTACGACTTTGAGCTGCTTCGCTCAGGGTATTTCATTTGGAGTGCTACTTTGAATACCTCTTGACGACTGCACTATGAAGCTGTTTATCGGGCTTTTATCTTCTGCGCCCACTTCGAGGTCCTCTTTATTCTCCACCTGCTTCTTTCACATTTCGTCGTAGTTATTCTATTTTCTCAAGTGGCAGTTCTTATTGTCCACTGCATTAATCATGTGCTCCAAGAAACTTTGCTGAACCACTTTTAACCCTTCCTCTGCTTTGCGTGATTCTGCGCTCTGCGATATTAAGCCTTCTTTCTCCTTGATGGTGCTTGGATGACAGTGCGATTCCTGTTAATTTATTTCCTTGACTGGAATTGAGCTCGCCTGCTCACTCCGGCAGTGGTTTTGCTCCTCGATTTTGGTAATTGACTTCTCCCGGCAGTAGTTTGGAAGTGGTCATTGGACGGAGCGCTAAAGGCTATGGTTCGTCTGCAACAGATGATAGTAGACGACGCGAACGATGGAAGGAAGCTTTAATGATCTTCGTCGTCGTCTGCCGCACTGAGCATGCGCAGAAGGAAGCAGGGAGAAGCCGTGATCGGGCGGTTTGAGAATAATTACGCACCATCTCCCCCCTCCCCTCCACCCCCCTCCCCTCCTCACCCCGCAAGTTCGTGAAAACGCTTAGATGAGAAAACCGGTTAGGCCCGCTGTTTTTTTTCGCCATTTCTTTTGTTTTTGCCCGCGTATTATATTCGCGGCGCGGACTCCAGTGCTTCGGATTGTTCTGCCGGCGGCAAAGGGAAGCGTTTTTCCCAGCTACCGTTCCGTCAGTTCCCGAACATTGGTCCGTTAGCCGTTTCTTTTTTTTTCGTCTGCGCTCGAGGCCGTGTCGTCTGCTTCTCGCGGTCCATCGTCTGCTTCTTGCCAGCGTCGTCTGCTTCTTGCCGGCGTCGTCTGCTTTCTTTGCCCGGTCGGTCGTCTGCTCCCAACGGAGCAGCCCAACCCACGAAGAAAGAGGAGTGTCCTCTGAATTGCATGGTGCGGCACACCGGAGGCCTCTTCCCTCATAACGCCGTCGGCCCGAGGCTAATCTGCGCTTAATCTGCTCCCCGCTACCGGTCGCGTTTAATCGTCCCGGCTAAAGTGTGATGAACTGTCTTGTACGGCCGCCGGCCATTGGCTCGCGAGGTCGTGCAGCGGCTCTTTCGTGCCTTGCTTGTTGTGGCGTCGTCTGCTACCGGTTTTCGTCTGCAATATAAAAGTTCGTCTGCTCCGCCGGAAGCTATGGCGTTGCGGCGTCTGCTTACGGGCGCTCCTGCAGTCGGAAACGGGTTGTTTTCTTTGTCTGCCAACATTAACGCCGCATAGGGCCCCAGTATCCCCCATGGGGCTCCATACCTGGGGTGCTTGCCATGAGATATGGCTGTATCAACAGGTGCGGGGATCCTCGCGCTTTGTCTACGGCCGTTTAGATCCGCGCGCCGTTATTTCTGAGCACAAATTACCACCGATTTCGGGGGCCGTGCTAATCGTCGGATCGACGCGAATAGCTTTCGGCGTTGTGGGAACGCTGATTCTGCGTTCAGATAAATGCCTTCGCCGTTTCTTGTAAAAAATAGACTAGCAAAGCGTGTTGAAGACGTACGTTTACGGCGCCTGTAATCGTTTTTCACACGGGTAACCATGTCTTAACAACAGGGTTGATACGATCGACTGTTTTTTTTTTCCCTCGCAGCATTTTCTTTCTTTGTATGCAGGAGACTCTGACGTCTTTGTTGAGGGATCGCGGGTGCGCTGGTTTTTGTTCTTACATTGTAGTGCGCTAGACCCGTACTTAGCGTCCAGCGGCAACAGCGACGTTGCTATTTAGGCTAATGTTCGCCGTCGGCACTGGGTTGCCAGTGTGGATAGTGTCTATCCGCGTTCTTCGAAGACACACACAGAGTAAAGCCTTGAATTTTTTTTGTTGTAGTGAAAAAATATTGATAGAATGGCAGGCGTCCTATGTCGGTCATTAAATTAGCTTTGAAATTGGTACATTTTTCTCCGCTTCCGCTCAGTTCGAACGGTACGCCGTCAACGATGGAAATAACCAGTGGGATTTAATGGTTGTTCCTTCTCGTTCCTGAAATGAAGGCTGAGGGCTTTTTTATTTGATGGGTTGGGAGCCTCGAGATCCTTGGCCAGGCAAGGATGGCCGCTGAGGTTACCTGACCTAATTTAAAGCTTTCGCTAACAGCCATTTTTAAAAGTTGCTTTCATTTATCATTACTGACAAGTACGAACTAACGTTTTAAGTCCTCGCCCTCTACACCACTGATAGTTTTCCGCATGTTTGTGAAATTCAGCAGAAAACACTTTTCCTACACCATGAGCTTTGCGCATGGTAGCCTTTAAACCCAACACAACAGATTAATGGTGGTTAGGCCTAGATTCAGAGAGAGCGCCGGATTTTGGTGCCTGCGCTATGTTTGGAATTAACGCAACTGATGTAATCAAAGAGCTTTCGGCCGTCGCCGCGGTTGCTCAGTGGTTATGGCGCTCGGCTGCTGACCCGAAAGACGTGGGTTCGATTCCGGCCGCGGCGGTCGAGTTTCGATGGAGGCGAAATTCTAGAGGCCCGTGTACTGTGCTATGTCGGTGCACGGTAATGAACCCCAGGGGGTCAAAATTTCCGGAGCCCTTCACTATGGCGTCCCTCGTAGCCTAAGTCTCTTTGTAATGCAGTACAGTGCATGTTTATTTTCCAGAAAGAACTGGGTGGTCTCTTGAGCTAAAGGCTACACAAAAAGCTTGACGAGGCCCAAGAGACCATTTACATGGCAGCAGCACAATGAAAGCCGTGGAAAGCTTAGTATTAGACATTATTAAAGACAAGGGCGTGGCAATAAACGTGACAGATTAGAACAGTGGTAATTTCAAATAATGTAACCAGCTGTCAGCTAAAAGAAATCATTTCTTGAACAATGAAAGTCGTATACGATGCAGGAAGAAACACAGCTGGGACGTTAAACCCCCATAAGCCAATCAATTAACTTTCGCGCCTAGTGTACTTGACTCACAGTTCCCATATGTCCGTAGACGAAGTAACTGTACTCATCAGGTTAAGTGGACGCGTCGTTCAAATTTCGCAATCCTTGTCACTTCCGTCACAGTGAAATGATGTCAGGGCTTTCAACGTCTGACCTTTAGAGTTCCTCTTTACGCGTATGATGAGAGCAGTGTCAACGAACGTCAGTTTCAGAGCGCGTATTTCCCCGGTACTGTTCAGGGAGTGTGCGCTAAGCTCCGAGCGTCCTCTGACGTCACTTCCGCACTTTTGAGATTCCGCTACTCGAAAATGTCGTCGTCTTTTGTCGTGCGTGACTTTCTGGTCACAAGGTTTCTTTGTTGTCTTTGTGTATAGTGGAAATATTGAAGACCGTCCTAGTTATGCCAGATTTTATGAGCTGCCATTTCATCGCGCAATGATAGGTAGTCGGATACAACTCAAGAACGGAGCGGCTTTTGCCCGTAAAAGAAACACTTTCCAGCCAATGGCGTCGGCCGATTCTCGTGACCCTGCTAGCGTGACAATGCAGGGAGTGGTAGGTGAAAGAAAATAGTTTCTTCCCCCCCTTGACGGGCATAGAGTTTCTTACTATTACCTAGAGGGAAAGCTGGCAGCCCGTCTATGGGAGTTTGCATGGCGACCCCTCGAGTCCACTTCAGCCACCATGGGCGCTCAAAGCATCATGGGGCGGTGAGCTACTTGTTGCGGAACTGCAACTTTTGGCCAAAATATAATAAAAAATTAAGCTGTTTGATAACTACAAACGTCCTAATATTCAATATCTTCTCTAATGATTCCAACAAACGAGCAGAAAAGCATTTAAGTACAAAGTTTGCGCAAAATAAGAGAAGACTCGCTCTCCTATTGGCCAAGTAGTGAACACTATAAAAACTAATACTTCGTAATTAACAGGCGCATTTTTAAAAGTAAATATGTTTTCAAAAAAGATGTTGTTGCTTAAATACTATAAGAGGTTTTTTAATGGCATTTCGGAAAAGTGAAACCTTTTATTGGCGTCGTGTGTCATCGCGTTTACACTACTATGGCTTTTGCACACTGCGTTCGCGCGAAAGTCGTCTGCGCACACACGGACAGCGTTTTTGGAATGAAACATCTTAGTAATGACACTCCGTGTTCCTGAAAAACTACGACTGTGCCGCAACAAGTAGCTCACCGCCCCATGATGCTTTGGGCGTCCAGGGTGGCTGAAGGGCAGCGCCGCCAGCTTTCCCTCTAGGTAATAGTAAGAAACTCTATGTTGACGGGGTTACTCCCTCTCTGCATTGTCGCGCAGAAGGCTCTTGAGAATCGGCCGACGACATTGTCTGGAAGGGGGAATCCTTTGAAGGGGTAAAAGCCGGTCCGTTCTCGAGCTCAGAAGAGTAGAAGCTTTTGCTTGTTGATTCATACTACAAGGGTAAAAGTGTAGCGCAAAAAAACACGAGGACTCAGAGAAGACTCGGGAGCACTCAGCGTTGTGTGTGTCTTTCTGAGTCCTCGTTTTTTTTTTTGCGCTACGCTTTTTATCCTTGCAATTCTTGAGTTGTATCCGACTATAGACAATTTCTCAACAACAGTTTCCCAACTGATATGACCTAAGAGCATTGCTCTCCTCTACCTCTTTCTCTCTCTCTACCCCACCCTTCTCCTTCCGTCTCCTCTTCTTTCCATGATCGGTCGTGACGCGGGGATCGGCGGGTCTCCGCTTCCAACCCCATTAGGAACCGGCGCGTGCTCGCTTGGGTGATTTCGCGCCAGACCCGCATCGGCATCCGTGTTGCACGTATTCGTCGTGACTCTCTGTCTCTCTTTATTGGTTCTTCGCTCATTATTGTTTTTTGTTTTTTTGCTTATTCTTTCTCGCTTTTCACTCCATCATCCGCGGTCTCTCGGTCCGCTGGCCTCGTTTCTCGCTTTCTGGGATGTGGTGAAAAACTCCCCGACGTGCTCAATGACTCGGTTCGCGATCCGTCGAAATACACGAAGTGGAAGAAATGCGAAAGCTCTGCTTTCGCTAATCCTAAACCGCCGTGATCGAGGCATAGCGTTGTCTCGTGCGAGGTTTCATCTTTGATCGGGGTGTTGTTTTTTCAGTATGTGTTCTGCGCAGCTCTGGAAAGCCTCCTCCTCTCCTTTTACTTTAGGCAGTGTTAACTGCCTTCAAAATCATTGCTTCTTGTCGTTGATTAATCAAGGAGAAAAAATTGCCATGGGCATGGCATGTAATGCAATGGCGAGATCACTGATTGCGGTTAAGGGTGGAATCGGGGGACAGAAAGTCAGGAGGGCGCGTGAGACCAGGAAGTTTACGGGGACAAGGGAGCTGTAGCAGGCACAGGACGGGGTTAATCAGAAGGGCAATGGAAGAAGCCTTTGTCCTGCAGTGTGTGTAGGTAGGCTGATGATTATGAAGGGCCTTAAAAGCATCAAACGGGATGATTCGTGAACCGGGAGAGGTTTTCTGATCCAATGAACACCAAAAGGGACCGATGGTGCGATCCGAGCATCGTAAGACGTTGCCCTATCGAGTGGTGCAGACACCTTGCTGATTGATGCCTGGTCTGGTTGGTTTCAACACTGGGCAAATCCGCAGTGGATGGTGGGTGTCGGCTTCCAATTCCTGGGATAGGTACGTACAGGGTACGTAAACAAGCTGCTGTAGTGGGGCCAGTTGCTAGTGGCCTTCAATGCAGTACATTTCTGTCCATCAGTCACATTTTAAAGAAATCCCCCCTCCCCGGACACATAATATTATGCACTCACAATACAAAGTACTAGCGAACAAGTATTCAATAGGGATCGTGCGACCGAAACTAATTGGGCTTGAGCCATTGGTCACTGCAGTATTTAACCATTGGCTGGCGTTATAGGCAGAGAGGAAGGGAGAAACACATGCAGAAGCGTACAGACTGTAGATTAAGGTCGATAGATGACCTCGCTAGCACCACCAAGCCTGAGTCGCTTTGGGTCGTTAAATACAAACGAAACCACACCCACTGTTGAGCGGACCAAAGTGTAAGTTCGGATAAACCGGAAGTTCGAATTTAACGAGATTTCGCCGTACGTCATTCGGAGGTGCGTCGTCGCACGTTGGCGCAGAGGTGCCAATGAGCGCGTTGCATTGGGTCCGGTGCCCTCTCATCTGCATGCCAGTACTCTGGCCGTTCTTGAGAGGATACGGAATGCCCCAGGAACAAAGAAAACGACTGTCGGTTTAGGGTTCCTTGTGAATTACTCCGACGCCGGGCGTATCTCGCAGTTCGTCGCTGACGTAGGTATGTGCGGCGGCCGCGAGGTTGCATCGTGTCTCCTGTTGTGTGGGGAAAGTGTTACGTGGGGGGGGGGGGGTGCCGCAAGGACGCCTCTTCGAGGAATGCCGAGTTCCTCCTTTCGTGACGAGGTGAGCCGCGTTCCTCGGGACGGTCCGGTGGTCCCGCGGAACGCGCTCCGGCGCAGAGAGGACGCTCTCTGCGCGCTTCGTTTTTGCCTCTTTCGAGCATTGCTTTTTGGAGAGCCCTGGAAGCATTTACAGCCGGGCGCCATATTGGTCTTTGGGCATTTTAGAGCGTTAGCTCTAGCATTCGCATTACTCAAGGACGCGTTACACAAGGTCATTCAAAGTGGTACCAGTGGGTGGTACCATTGGTACACACACTGTGGACCACCTAATTGGCGTAGAATGTTCGGAGTGGTATCAAACGATTCAGTGCGTTACGGAACATAAGATTACTAGTCGAATCAAAGCGTGGCATACCAGAGGGATTCGGACCGGCGGCCTTTGGTTCTCCAAACCGTGACTTCTTGAAACTTTAAACGTCCGTTACGGCCAAACTAATTGACATAGGATATTCGAAGTGGTGTCAAACGATTTGTCTTCTTGCGCTATATACGTTGGCGTAAAAAAACAAACAAAACTAGATATCCGGATATAATGAAAAAAATGTACCGGATATAGCGAAGATTGCAAATGATGCAATATTCGTTCGACATTGCTAACGCTCGGTACTCATACGCTGCCTCAGTGTTTTGCCCTTTTTGTGTGTGTAGCTGGCTGCAAGCGCGTAGCTGTGTGGGATGCGCGAGCGTTTGTCACGTGTTCTCTGCTATCCGAGCAGCGAGGATAACGGCTCTTCCTGAGGAACTGTATTTCTCTGTACCCCTTTCGATCCGCCCGGTTTCGCCCCCTTCGTACCCTCTTTCAAGGCGTTGCCCATCTGCCCATCGCGAATGATATAGGTTACGAGGAAAGGAAGTACTTGGAGAATAACAATGGGTTGATATATGTATCTGGCAGGAAGCTATGGACTATGAACTGATATCTCTCGGAGCGAAAGTAAATGCCCTTTTTATCTTCCCGGTAGTCGCCTCTGTGGCCCGATACTTGATGGATAACGCAGAGGGCTGAAATTGAACTGAGGATAGCGGAACGTGTCGTGGAAAGGAAAATGATTGGGGGTTATTACGTTGAGCGACAGGAAGACCGCAGATTGGGGGAGGGAACAAACTGCCGAGTTCATGATATTCTCTTCGAAGTACAGAAGAATAAGCGGACCTGGATAGGGCATATATAATAATACACAACTTAAAAAAAAAAAAAACAGCAGTTGCTAACACTAGGCCACCGACCGCGGCGTACTGTATTACACCGCTGGCCGATCGTAACAGTAAACGAAGTCAGCTTTTTAATGTAAGGCTGTCTTAAACAAGCCAGGTACCGAAACTCTAGAGCTTATCAGTTTTTTCTTCTGATAAGCTTCTTATTTAAGTATACAAGACAGATTTCAACAACGGTCTACTTTTTCATCGAGGAGGAATTATGTGCGACGGTGCTAAATGTGGGCGGAGCTTCACTGCAGACTTAAATTTTATCCGACTACAGTGTGGATGGTGTGCGAACAGCCGATGATCTCTGAGAGTAATGGATTGAAGACCAGTGGAAACGAAACGTTGCGGAGGTAGGCCGAGAGTCTATTGGGATTAGATCTGGAGTTTCGAAATTATGATTACGAATGAGATTGGGGTGGTCGTCACTAACTGACGCAGGGCACGTCTAATCGGATTCCGACGGGAAGAGCCTTTCGTCGTTCAGCGAACTTTGCCTTGCCTGGTAATGATGACAGTGATGATGACTTCATTTTAATGTCGGCCATGAATAAAGAACAATGGTTAGGGACGGCGACCGTCGTATTTGAAGTTCATCCAGCTCCGTCGACAGCGGAGGTCCTTGCTGGAATGCTGAACTTCTCAAAGCCCTTCGGAGAGGCGCAGTGCGTCCTTCCTACTTGCACGCACCGAAAGGGTTCCTCTCGAGCGGGGCGTCGGGGATCTCGAGCGCGACCTTCCTTATCGCGCCGGAGATCAGGCGTGCCTTGACTCTCGCTGCGCGGAATTAATCGCGGCGCTGCCAGAGTGAAAGCCCCGGGGGGACACGCTCGCGCGTCGCGTCGCGTTCGTCAGACGCCTGCAGTTGTGGAAAGGCTAGAGGAGGACCTTGCCACCGCGGAGAGTTCTCTCCGTCATGCCGCACAGGGCATGCGTGCGCGCCGTCTGGGTGGTCTCTGACACGCCTGTCGCTCCGTGCGCCCTCTCTAGAAACCCTGTACGAGGGTTAATATGTAAATAGATTTATTACCAGTGTACCCCTTCCGCTGTCCTTTCTACTATCCCCTCACCTCTTTCATTTCACTCCTACACACTGCCTACTATCCTTTATTTCCGCTGCCCCAGCTCAGGTGCTTCCTGACGCGATGGCAGATGGCGGGGCTAGCAGCAATCCTTTGTCTTCCATTTACCATGTTCATTAAAAACCATATACTACTACTACTACTACTACTACTACTTCCAGTAGGATTTAAGAAGCAGCCCAGAAAACTCCGCGGACGGGAACAAGGGGGGGGGGGGGGGGGGCGATGCGCACACCCGATGGGCACGGAACCTCTCTTGGACGTCCCGCGGACGTCCTGAAACGTCTATAGGAAGTCCAAGGGAGTTTTAATGCCCGTTGGGATGCGGTGAACAGAGGAAAGGTGTAATTTAATTCAGACCGGACCTGTAGCTCAGGGATTTGAGCATCTGCCTCGTATGCGGGTGGAGCGGGCTTTCCAACAAGTACCCGATTGGACATCCAACGTGCGGGGTTTCCAGTGTATTCATTTTAAACCCATGATACAAGCTTTCAAAGCCCGGTCCGGTGGTCGGCTTCTCTGGGGGGAAATGCTTGGAAACTGGTTCATTGACCCCACCTTGTGAAAAAGGAAGATAGCTCGTTCCATGGTGCTCCTTCACCAAAGCTGCCCTTGCGCTGCTAAAACTCGTCATCATACAACAGGATTCAGTGCCCCTGTCTGTTTCGTTTCTTTTGTTCTTGTACTCGGGTAGTTTTCCGCCCGCGTTCTTCAAAGAATGGCGCACTAACTAGTTGCCCAACAGCGAATGCTGGCCAGGCGGATTGCAGTACTGTTTTACTCAGAGCCCGTCCTAATGGGTACTGGTTTAAGAATGCTTCGCATGTAAGCCGCTGTTTAGTACGAAACCTAATTCGGGAGTGTCGACTTGCGAGACTTGTGCCCGCTCTGCTTCGATCGGTCCCGGGAGAATTGTAGCTCATTGATTTGTTTTGCAGAAGTGCGCTCCGCCAGGTTAATTTACTGAGTCATGAATGTTTTACCGGTCGTAGTGGCACTGTTAGCCGCGAGGCCCGCCAGAGAGGAGTGCTTCGGGTTAATTTCGACCACTACAGTCGCATACAACTCGAGAGCGCAGATCGAAATTCCCCTCGTAGGAGACACCCCACCCCAAAAGCCATCCATCCAGCTGCTATCTCGCACTAGGTGCGATATCGCATATCGCACACCACACGCAGGCGTCCGGAGGTCCTTAATCGCTGAGACTCGTGAAATTGCGCTTCCGGGCATGATTTGCGGCTGACTTTCGGAAGGTGAACGGAGTGTGGCCCCGCACATTTGGGGCGCTTGGGGTCGGCTGTGACTACGGGGCTACGGTTTCTTTTGAGCAGCTGCAGGAATCTGTCGTTCTCACCGTGGACTATGCGACCATCTAAAGAAACATCCGAAGTTTTGGAGCGGCTAGCTCTCAGGGTTTTGAGACGCGACGTTGTGACGTGCGAAAGCTTTGTCCCATTGTGCTTTGAAATAATAAAAAAAGGTAAATTCTGGGGCTTAACGTCCCTGAGGGACGCCTGAGCTATGAGGGACGCTGTAGTGGAGGGCTCCGGATTCATTGAGACCACCCGCGGTTCTTCAACGTGCGCTGACATCGCACAGCACACGGTTGCCTTTTGCGTTTCGCCTCCATCGAAACGCGGCCACCGCGGCCAGGATTGAACTCCAAAATACCTCTGCGTAGTGCATCCTTCCAGTCAGGAAGGAGACGGCCCAACTTAACAACGACTATAGTCGGATACAACTTGAGAAGGCAGCGGCTTTTCCCCCTCAAAGGCTCCCCTTCCAGCCAATGGCGTCGGCCAATCCTCATGACGCTGCTAGGGTGACAATGCGGGGAGCGGTGCCACAATCGAGAGACAGGTCTATTCCCGACTATGGAGAGAGGGGACTATCTCCTTTTATCTCCCACTCCCTGCTTTGTGACACTATCGTGGTCATGAGAATCGGCCGACGCCACTGGCTGGAAGGGAGTCCTTTGACGGGGAAAAGCCGCTGCCTTCTTAAGTTGTACCCGACTAAAGGCCACTGATGAGCTCTCCACGCTGGTCTATGGCTGTCCTAGCCAGCGCTAAGGCCCATTGAAGAAGAGCTCTTGCTCCGCCAGGGCCCGCTGATGATGTGCCGAGCCCGAGTGAAGCCAAGCACTCCAGGAAGGAGAGGGAGGGTAAGGGAAGTAAGGAGAGGTAATGGCAGTGTTACATGAGCCACGGCTGCCCTGATCTCTGAACAGATGGGGCTGTCAGCTGTGCCGCGCCAGCCTCGCCCGTCAGTGAACACGGGACAAACACAAGTCCTTCGCAAAGTTCAAACTAAACACTCCACTAATGCTCTACAACATCGGATAGCCAGCCAGCGTGGTGCGCCTAGTCTACACATCGTTGCACGCATCTATGGAAGCCAGTGGGCGAGGGCAAGCCGTGTACGCGACCCGTTGACGGACGCCTGATCTTGCGCATGCATGTATGCGGGCTTGAAGTGAAGGTCGCCCTGGAGGTCCCTTTCTGGCGACGCCATCGTGTTAGTTTTTTTTTTTTTCTTGCTTCTTCTCGCGACAGACTTTTCTCGTAGTCTTGTTTGGCGGGGCGTTGCATCGGAATATCTGTTTTTCTCTTCATCGCGCTCGCCTCGCGACTCTTCGTGTCGCTTGTCTCGTTAGCGAAGCGTGTCGACAAGCGCTTCAAACGCCGGCGACGTTCTTCTCGACGCCGTCAGCGCTTTTTAACCGCCACGATGGAATTCCGCCTCGCTGTGCGGGCTCGGTTTTGTTGTACATTGTTGCGCGGAAGCGGGCCTGTTCACGCTTGTCTCGCGTGTCTCCCCCCCCCCCCCCCCCCCCCCCTCCTTCCGCTCTTTCACCCCATGCATGATCCGCGTTCCTCGGCGCCGACTTTGTTTCCAGGTAGAGACTGCTGACATCCAGATTTAGCCCCGTGTGCGTTGTGAGGAGAAAGGAACGACGACCTTACGAGAGGGGGAGTCGATGTTCTTCTTTTTTTTTCGTCCGTGTCTGCATGCGTTTCCCGCTGCAGGATTTGCATCTCGGTTTTCGTAGAAGGTGAACCAACCGGATGCTTGCTCAGTGCGGAGGCATTCGCGGATGAGTCGTGCAGTTCAGAAGATGCAAGCATTGATACGCGGAGAAATGTAGTTGATCTGTGCATTCGATGTCTGCAGTCTGCGAGGTTCACTTGATTTGAGGCGATTGCTTCAGCACCGGGAGTTAAGAGTCACCTCCTTCACGGGGACTGTGTCTTGCGTAGGTACGATATTCAGTGTTAATGACCTTCGTTTACAATTACAGCCTCACTCACTCACACTCGCTAACTCATTCAGCTAACTCACTTACGTGCTCACTCACTAACTGACCTACTCACTGGCTAACTTACCTACTCGCTAACTCAATCATTCATAAACTCACTCACTGACTCACTCACTGGCTAACTCACCTACTCACTCGCTAACTTACCTACTCGCTAACTCACACACTCGCCAACTCACTCACTGGCCAACTCAGTCATTCACTAACTCACGCACCTACTCACTCGCTAACTTACCTACTCGCTAACCCAACCATTCACTAACTCACTCACCTACTCACCGCAAAGTTACCTACTCGCTAACTCGCACACTAGCGAACTCACTCACTCGCTAACTCAGTAATTTACTAACTCACTCACCTAATCACTCGCTAACTGACCTACTCACTCGCTAACTCACACACTCGCCAACTCTCGCTAACTGACTCACTCAATACTGGCCTGATTCCACAAGAGACACAGACTTAAGTGAATAAA
This sequence comes from Amblyomma mixtum, assembly GCF_055824585.1. Classification (NCBI taxonomy): domain Eukaryota; kingdom Metazoa; phylum Arthropoda; class Arachnida; order Ixodida; family Ixodidae; genus Amblyomma; species Amblyomma mixtum. The sequence goes on along the minus strand of NC_143020.1, from coordinate 113,323,168 downwards.
AGACACAGCCGCGTCTCTCTTTCAATCAATCAATCAATCAATCAATCAATCAATCAATCAATCAATCAATCAATCAATCAATCTACTAATGGCTCATCGGGAGGGGGAGTCGCGGGCTGGAAATGGCGAAAGCCGCACTTTTATTAGGTCTGATCACGTGGGAAGAAGGAGACCCCCCTGCGGTCAGGCCAGCTCGTTGGTGAAGATGGGACCCAGGGGCACCTGGGACGGGGTGACGTTGTCCCTGCGCGCCTTCTTCCTCAGCTCGGGGGGCAGGTCCCGGTAGGCGGCGTCCGGCAGCGCCTCGTTGCAGCGGTACACCAGGTCCGACCAGATGATGGCCTCCTGCGAGAAGCAGAACACGCCCAGGCGGCCTCCCTGCAGCGTCGAGTCGTAGATGTTGCCCGAGTCGGCCACCATCTGGTCGCTCTCGAAGATGCGCAGCCGGATCAGGCCCAGCGCGGGCCGGTGCAGCAGCAGCCAGCGGTAGGCCACCTTCTCCTTCCAGCCCACGTTGCGGGGGTCGCGCCACAGGAGGCGCACCTGCATCGAGAAGCCATACGCGCTGTTCAGCTCCGGATTTGAAGCGACGGCTGTAGATTGGTATAGTCGGATACATCTCAAGAACGAAACAGCAGATGAACATCAAAGGAGCCCCTCCAGGCCGCCGTACTGGTTCAGTGGTTATGGCGCTTGGCTGCTGACCCGAAAGACGCTGGTTGAATCCTGGCCGCGGCGGTTGAATTTCGATCGAGGCGAAATTCTAGAGGCCCGTGCACTGCGCTATGTCAGTGCACGTTCAAGAACCCCAGGTGGTCGAAAAGCCTCAGTCGTTTTGGGACGTCAAACCCCCATAAGCATAAACATCAAAGGAGCCCCTCCAGCCAATGGCGTCGAGTGATTCTCCCCCTCACCCCTTTGTCCGTTCCCTTTGGACCTGCTATAGCCGAATACAACTTGAGAATGCTGCGGTTCTACCCCATCAAAGGACACCCCTTCCAGCCAATGGCGTCGGCCGATTATCATGACCGTGCTGGTGTGACAAAGCAGGGAGCGGTAGATGAAAGGGGATAATCCCTTTCCTCTGTGGTCGGGATTAACCCCTCTCTCCATTGGGGCTTCACTCCCTGCATTGTCACGCTAGCAGCGTCATGAGAATCTGCCGACGCCATTGGTCGGAAGCGTGTCCTTTGGCGCCGCGTTCTTAAGTTGTATCCGACCGTAGCTTGAAATCGCAGCGGTGCCGATGAATGGGGAATGACTAGGGCCGTAGAATTAATTTACTGTACCGAACGTTGACTTCCTTACACAGCATCCAAGTTCTTGCTTGGGTGGCATGTTTCGAGGGTACGTTCTGCGGCTCAGATAGCGCGTGAGGTATTGCCTCATATTTAAAGTCGTCAACGAGCAAGCAAGGCATTGTACCTACGTACCTGTCCCGGCGTGTCTCCGGTGTGCCACAGGGCGTTCCGCAGCGTCTCGCCGGGACCGGTCTCCGAGTGGACCAGCTTGAGCTGGATGCCCGGCTCGGCGACGGCGCGGAACGGCGTGGCCTGCCAGTACGTCTGGCTGCTCTTCTTCCACATGACGGCGTAGAAGTGGCCGTTGTCCTGGTAGCCGAACACGAAGCCCACGTAGTCGTCGTCCACCTCGGTGTCCACGAAGAAGGTGCCTGCGGCGAGACCAGAGAGGGGACTTCGTCGAGTGTTACGGGCCTCTGGGTATCGCCTCGACTGATAACAGTGCACACATAACACGCTAAACTCAGCAAGACGGCCAGCTTTGACAAACGTGGCCCTCGCGTCTGTCCGTGTGTCCTCGTTGTCATTCTTTGTGTTTGCTTCATCCCCTTAACACGTAATATATTGAAAAAGATAAGGTGATTTCGTATGTGTGTACTGATTCGGCCGATTCAGTGCTCGGAAGCAGATGTCGATAGAGGAAAACAATACCCGGTTGTTCGGTCCATGCAGCGATGGTGGCCACATTTGGATACGGACCAAATATATATATAGCTTTAACGGACTGGAAAGCGCAGCGATAGCCTCGGCGTTTTGTTAACCCACACATCGCAAACCGGTTCCCGCGTACCCTGTGGAAGCTAGCCACAGTACCCAAAGATGGTGCCCGTGACGTCACGTGAAAACTATCTGTATGCGTTCGTGTGCTTAAATTGAAAAAGCTGTCAGCTGGCCGAAATTATCCAAAGCATTGCAACCATGTTTGAGAAGAAAAGCACTGTGACGTCAGTGAAAGGGAGTGCCGACAAGGCTTGCATTAAGAGGAACACTTTGTAGGTATTGCCACGCTTTTTTCTGCATTCTGTCTCGCTGTAGTCTGCGCGTGGACCTGGACGTTCTTGGAAAGGGAGACATGATGATGAACTCTAGGAAACGGGGAAAAAAAAAGAAGCTTTCAATGCGCTCACCTTCGAAGTCCACCCCTCCGAAGTTGTGGAAGCCGACGGCGAGTCCCGGGTCCGAGTTCATGGTCTGCACGATCTCGGCGCCCTTGTTGTAGACCACCCAGTGAGGGTCTATCTGCGAGTCTCCCTCGGGGTCCAGCACCACGGTCTGGTAGGCGCGGAAGTCGGTGGCGTACACGCGCCGGTTGTCCGGGCACACGTCCAGCGGGTCCGGCACCGAGTCCCCGTCGAAGTCCTCGCGGCACGCGTCTCCCACGCCGGTCCGATTGGTGTCCCGCTGGTCCGGGTTGGGCACCAGCGCGCAGTTGTCCTGGTGTCCGTCGAGAGAAAGAACGCGCACTGTGGCAAAGCCTCATCTGACAGCGGGAGAGAGCGAAGGCGTCGTTGATCAAACACCAAGTCTGTCTTCAGAAATGCTGGAAATCTCCTACGTGCTTCAATCGCATCTCCTTGGAGTGCGCAAATATTCTAAAGTGGTAGTGTGTACTAGGTCACCCACTTGATGGGTCGATTTGGAGGTAAAATTTTAGACCGGCACTGATTGACGCTAATTAGAACGTTCGAATAATCTCATCAGAGGTACCAGCGCGCACCCGAAAGACGCGGGTTCGATCCCGGCCGCGGCGGTTGAATTTATTGAGGAGAAATTCTAGAGGCCCGTGTACTGTGCGATGTCAGTGCACGTTCAAGAACCCCATGTGGTCGAAATTTCCGGAGCCCTCCACTACGGCGTCTCTCATAGCCTGAGTCGCTTTGTGACGTTAAACTTCATAAACCAAACCATCATCAGAGGTAAAGAGGAAGAGGGAAGGCAAGGATGTTAACCATAAGGGTATTCCGTTGGCTACCCTGCCAACTAGAACACCCTTCTGTGTTTGAGTCCTGCTACGGTCGTGGTTAACATGCCTGTAATCGCAGTGTTTGAGAAAGCGGTAGCGTTTGTCTCTGCGTGCAGTGTAGGGTGGCGAAGCGATGAATTTGGTCACTTGCCGTGGCGCGAGGGGTATAGGAGGGTGGCGTGTGAGTTAGGTGTTGGGTGCATAGGATGAGTCGCGCCTCTCTCGGGACGCCCTTGCATTGATGATTCTCTAGTGTGTTTCGGTGTCTTTGGGGGTCGCGCTTGTCGGGGCGGAGGAGCAAAATGTGTTTAAGAAAATGGTGAAAGAGTTTTTTTGTTTACTTTACGTTAATGCAGGAACGCTCGTGGATGATTACTGATCTTCACATATTGATCCCCGCTCGCGCTTATGCCAGTAGGCGTGCTCCTGAAAGATAAAACTTTCGATGAGCCGCTATGCTTTCGCGATAGAATGCGGAAACACGGAAATGGATTAGGAGGTACGGCATACGATATAAGAGACAGGGAAAGAGTTAAAATTGCAGAAGTGCTGTCGGATAAGGTGCTTAGTATTTCGCGCCGGCAATTCCTGTCTCACTCGCTGTCTGGTTGCGTGACGAGCATGGCCGTGGTTTTCCGCTCTCGAAAGTGTAAGCGCCGAGTGGCGTTTACTAAGCCTGTCACGCAGCATATGTAGCTGTTCTCGCTTTCGTTCGGTCTGAGTGGAACATGCTCATCTGCGGCACGGCGCAGTTACATATTTATGAGGTGTCGCCCTTCGGCCGCCCTGCGGCATGCGTCGACATCGTCACTGAGGCCAATGACAGCAGCCGCGCTCAGTGTGACCTGCAACGCACCTGTCTGGATGGGAAACTGCTTTTTATAGGCCTTGCGGGGCAGTGACAAATTGAGTAACCAGTAAAAGACACGGTTATCTATGCCGCCGCCGCGGTGGCTCGGTGGTTATGGCGCTCGGCCGCTGTCCCGAAAGACGCGCGTTCGATCCTGGCCGCGGAGGTCGAATTTCGATGGAGGCGAAATTCCAGAGGCCCGAGTACTGTGCGATGTCAGTGCACGCTAAAGAACCCCAGGGGGTCGAAATTTCCGGAGCCTTTCACTACGGCGTCTCTCACAGCCTGAGAGCCTGAGTCGCTTTGGAACGTTAAACCACCATAAACCATAGGCCGCACGGTTATTTGTACTCTTTTAGCGAGCTTCGTCTTGATTATAATGCATCATGAAATTAAAGATATTCTTTTTTTTTGAGGAAAGGGTATGGCGCAGTAACTGTCTCACATATCGGCGGACACCTGAACTGAGCCCTAAGGGAAAGGGAGAAAGTCGGGGTAAAAGGAAAACGATTGAGAGACGCCGTAGTGGAGGTCTCCGGAATAATTTAGCCCACCTGGAGTTCTTTAACGTGCACTGACATCGCTGAGCACAAGGGCGCCCTTGCGTTCCGCCTGCATCGAAACGCGGCCGCCGCGATCGGGTTTGAATATGCTCTGTACGTTTTTGGGTACTTTGCACGCAGTGCTGTTCGCCGCTAAAGGCTTATGGTCATATGCGATGAGGATGGATGAGGGTATGTGTGAACAAGGGTGTTATAGTTACATGGCGTGTGCTACTCTTAGTATACTACCCGTAATGCCTTAAAAAAATGGTCTATAGAGAGTCTATAGACTTCTTATTGACTCTATTGACCTCCTATGGATATTGTTTTTTGTATATTCATACTCTACAGACTGTCTATAGACAAAAGTTCACTAAAAGTGTGCGGCCATAAATCTGTAGATTGCCTATAGACTCTCTATGGGATTTGTGTTACCTGTAGACTGTTCTCGAGGATTTGTTTATAGGCAGTCTATGGACTTTATAGACAGAAGTCTATAGACACTCTATAGACTGTGTAAAACTTTTTGTAAGGGTGTACTACTCGCCTGGCTGTCGGGCACCCCATCGTTGTCCTTGTCGAAGTCACAGGCGTCCCCGTCTCCGTCCGAGTCCGTGTCCAGCTGGTCCGAGTTGGGGTCGTCCGGGCAGTTGTCGCGGCTGTCCTGGACGCCGTCCCTGTCCCGGTCGATGTTGTCGTCGCACGCGTCGCCCACCAGGTCGCGGTCGGTGTCCGTCTGCGCGTTTGAGGTTGACTTTGTTGTTTCTTTTCTGGCCCCGTACCTGTACGCGCGCAGTGACTAGCTGCTTGCCATGTAACGCTTCTCCGTAGCTATGATAATCACGTCTAAATACCATGCTATCACGCCCTGCTATCAGATTGTGGCGTTCTGCTCAGCGGTGTGGGTCGTGTGAACCGTGAAGACTGGATGTCGTGACGGAACCCCGGAACTTAAGAAAGGACCTACACATTTTAATCTTTACGTACAGTCGGGGACAAAAGTCTCCGGACCGCGTGTTCCTGTAACGAAGCCGATAGCTCTGCTATTAGTCGGCGGCTGGAGACCACACTTGTGGAGGTAAAAGTCAAAATTTTGTTCTTTTATCTCCACAAGCGTGGTCTTCAGCCGCCGTCTAATAGTCTAATAAGCTTCGTTTGAGGAACGCACGGTCCAGAGACTTTTGATCCCTACTGTACAACTACGTTATAGTACCTATATCGATATTTGTGCTTAGCGCGTAAGAATGCAATAATAGATTGAAAAAATAGGATAACTTAAATGAAACAGGCCTGCATCCTGTTTAGACATGAGAAAAAGGGCACTTTGTTGACATAAACTGCGACAACTTCCAACTTGGACGCTCGCCTTACAAGTGGCAAAAATTTAGCAGCTACGGGTCTGACATGTTCAATGTTTTTTTTTTTTCGTTTTCAATGCTGTTGGCCGCTTTCCTAGTACTAAGCACGTGAGGACGCCATGTTTGTATTATTAACGTCATTATTTTGCGCGATAATACAAGGATAGACAGTAATTGGTAAAATGAACAGGCTGGCAGCTGCCACCCGTCTTCTTCGTCTTGTGCGCCATTCAAATCTGTACACAGCAGAACACGTATATAAAAAATAATTACAAAATATCGTCGTAAGGTGTTAAGTAACTTGGCGCTCATTTTGCTGCTGTGATTAGAGCGTTTATGTGGACAAAGGAACCATTTTGGATGACTGGTCAGAGTGCCTTTTTTGCTTCGCAGGTTCTGTAAGAGGAAACTAGGTGGCAGCACGCTCAGTTTATCACGTGATTTTCAGCCACGTTTTAAGCTGGAGGCAGTCTGGACTATTTGTATATGCACTTTTTAAAGCGTGTTGACGAAAGGCTTATTTCTCTTATGTAATGAACGGGAGAGATCTTACCATAGAGGAATGCGTAGTCGTCTTTTTGCTTCACAATTCTCCAAGAGGAAAACAAGGTGGCAGCACGGTCAGTAGCGCGTGACTTTCAGCCACTTTTTACGGTGCAGTCAGCGTGAACTATTTATATATTCATTTTTTTAAGCAGTGGACAAAAGGCTTATTTCTATTACGTAGTGGACGGTTGGTCTCCTGAGGGAATACTACAGGGGAATGCGTATAGTTTACCTGGTCGTCGTTGGGGACCCTGGGGCAGTTGTCGCAGGCGTCCCCGAGTCCGTCACCGTCCGAGTCCCTCTGGTCCCTATTGCGCACCGTGGGGCAGTTGTCCCTCTCGTTGGGCACCCCGTCGTCGTCGGCGTCTTCGTCGCACAGGTCCCCGCGCCCGTCGCCGTCCGAGTCGATTTGGTCCGGGTTCGACACCAGCGGGCAGTTGTCGCACGCGTCGCCCTGCACCGTTGTGGAGGAGTGGTCATGCAAGGGCAGGCTGCAGTATATGCATGCAGCCGCGTTTACATGAATGCGACAGAAGTCGACTCGAGTCCACTTTTTTAGGAAAGGTGTCAACAGAAGTCGACTCGAGTCCACTTTTTGAGGGAAGGTGCAAACAGAAGTCGACTCGAGTCTACTTTTTGAGGGAAGGTGCAAACAGAAGTCGATCCGAGTCCACTTTTTGAGGGAAGGTGCAAAAAACGTCATTGAAGAGAGTTTGTCACGTTTTTCCTTCTCAAAACCTGCTCTTTCCCTCAAGAAGTTGGCTGGATTCGACTTATGTCGCATTCATGTAACACGGCTATGACGACAGGCGCCCTTGATCCCGGCTCCGTATCGCCTGAGCATCGGCTTCGCTAATTTTACTTGTGCATTGATCAGTCGCGCCCGCCGACTTTTTCATGTCAGCAGCAAACGGGACTTGCAGCGTTTTTTCAGTTGGAAATAATAATAGTAAAAAAAAGAAATAGACCCGTGGTGCTTTAGAACGTCAGAGTGAGCTCCATTGGAAAGGAAGTGTGATCGGAAGCGGCCCGAAACAAGATGCTGGTTTGAGAGACAAGCTCATTGCACCAAATTGTAAGAGAAACACTTACGCGCATAACCATCTGCTGTGCTTAGACAAACTTAGCACAGCTGCATAGAGCACAATGAATGAACACCACTTTCTTCTTTCTCTCTTTCTTTTCTTGGCGCCCTAATTAGTGAACAATCACCAGTGTAGGTTTGCCTCTTTCGTAGACTACGCAGCAAGGCTGGCTAGCAGTTTTCAAAATGGCCAGTGGTAGTCGTTGCGCGGTTTGCCCGTCCCCTTTTTGAATACATCGAAGAACGGTTGCGGATGTGAAGACTTTTCTTCTTTTTTTCGTCTTTTCTCGTCGAAGTCTCTCCCTCCGACCGACAGTATGCGCCCCTAGCGTTGTTCCTGCCGCCGTCGTTGGAACCGCGCCCAGGGTCGCCCGTTTTTCCTTTCGCTCGAGTCGTTTCCCGGCCGAGGTCGACCATCACGTGATGCCGAGGGCGCTCGGGCGTCTGTTATATACTACGGCCATAACACACGCACGCGCGATCTCCGAGTCCGATAAACGCGCGCCCCTGCGGTGTATACATATCGATCGGTTTACGCACGGAGCGAACGTATGTGCGTGTATGTGAGGTCCTATACTAGACCTCGGCCTTTTCCGACGAATGAGCGCGATAGACGTGCGTAGAAGCTTACAAACACACGCACGCCGAGGAATACGTCCGACTCGCCGCGCTGTGCGGCGTAATAACGCTGCACGCGACCGGCTTCCAAACGGCACATCACTGTGGGCGACTCGCCTCCGTTGGGCCATTGATCGTTGGCGTGTCGCTGTTTTCAGCTGATGGAAGCCCACGCTGGAGTATTGCTCTGCGTTTAATTTCTCTGCCTCTTTTTTTTTTTTTTTGCACCGCTTACTTTCTGTACTGCCTGGATTCCTGTCGAGTTTTTCGTCCCCAAGATGCTCCTCGTGTCCCGAGGCGACCTGCCCGCCGCTCGCTTTGGGTTTACTGGCCTGTGGGTGATAGACGGCTGCAGGGTCGAACTCTCCGTACCTCACCGCGGGCGGGCTTGCATCGTTTTTGCCGACTGTGTAGTTTGCGCGTATACAAAACTTTGTGGGTCCGTGGCCTGAACGTTTCTCAGCACAGAACGCTTATTATACATCCACTCCACCTTGGGGGATTCCCCCTAAACATTTGACCAACACTGTTCCCACTTCGAGTTATTGATCAATTCGCTCTCGCCCTTCCATAAGCTTGTCGTCCCGGTTATCTCGGTTGGTAGAGTGACTGCTCCGGTGAAGCGGTGGTCCCGGGTTCGAATCCCGGACCAGGACGAATTTTTCTTTAACTGCGAAGTTTCTGAGAAAGCTGTGTAGCTTTCCTTTGTAGCTGTATGGCAGCGTTTGGGTGGATGTCAATGAGTAATTACTCCCTTATTACAAATCTACTCCACCTTGGGGGATTCCCCTAAACATTTGACCAGAACGCCATAACTGCGGTGTTTAGGTAGTATTTCAGCGGAACAGGCTTCAGTGCTCACTTGTGGGAACAACGTGGTCATCCTTTGTTTTCATTAATCGTGAAGGACCCGTGATCAATTAAATGACGAATTCATCCCTCTCTGTATCTTTGGCCTCACTTTTATCCCCTCCCCCTGTGTAGGGTTGCCGACCGACGCATGTGCCTCGTTAGCCTTGCTGCCTTTGCGTACTTATCTTTCCATCTTGCTAGATATACGGATGTTTGGCTGTGCACTTTAAAGAGCCCCCTTCCCTCACGCCATCCAGATTGTGATCGAGTCGAGCACGGTCAGTCTCGACTGCGCTTGAATGTGGTCGCCTGACGACTTCTTATCCGCATTTGAGTTCGATGAGCATCGGCTCAATTAGGAGTAAAGCCGTATCAGTCTTCAGTCACCGTGGCTTTCTCGTTGCCCGCGCTTCCTTGCTTTCGGGCGCGGCTTATTTGTGTGGAAAGTGCGCCTAGTGATGGATGCAGCCTTCCGAAATGATTCACTACTAATGTATTCGCCGGCAAGTCTTCATTTTGTCATCTACAGGCTGGTTGCGGTATGCTACTACTTCCTCCCAGTTTGAGCTCCGTTGTATGTTGACCTGGCCCCGGTCATTGCTAGTCACTGTTGAGCTGCTACGAAGGGAGATATCTATAGATATCAAAGGTGATTTCTTGGCAACTGATTGATCAATATAAGATAGTCACCAGAAATTGAAAAATGTCAGAGGATTTAATTCACGACGTTTCAGCTGGGGAGCGAAAAAGGCTGGTCCGTCAGCCGAAACGTCGTGGATTCAATCCTGTTAGGTTTTTAAATTTCTGGTGATTTTATCTCTCGCGCGTTTGTGTGTGTGTGTGTGTGTGTGCGTGCGTGTGTGTGTGTGTGTGTGTGTGTGTGTGTGTGTGTGTGTGTGTGTGTGTGTGTGTGTGTTTGGACACACTGCAGGCCAGTGCTTTGGCGAAAGCGGGTGGGGGCGACTTCCAAATGTAAGCATACAACAAAAAGAACATATACAATGCGAGGAAGAACATATGGCAAACTACACACTCCCGAAAAAAAAAATGAGTAAAAATTGCTAGGCAGCAACAGATCTCGTGTATGATTCGAATCCGACTTTCATGACAAATAACTCCTTTTGTAAGGAAAACAGGATGCATTAGGCATGCAAAATATGGCTTTCGAATTCTTCATTTGGAAGAAACAGGCGAGAGTGACGATTACGTCGAGCTGAAAGAGTTCGCTAAACGGCCTGCCCGGAACAGCTAACGCCGGGGTGGGAGGGAGCAAGAAGGCGGTTAGTAGTGCTCGCCTGGTGGTCGGGTCCGTCCGGGTCGGTGTCCTCCTGTCCCGGGTTGGCGGCCAGCGGGCAGTTGTCCGGACTGTTGGGCACCCCGTCGTCGTCGGCGTCGTCGTCGCAGGCGTCCCCGATGCCGTCCCCGTCGGCGTCCTCCTGGCCCGAGTTGGGCGTGCCCGGGCAGTTGTCGGCGCGGCACCGGGCGTGGCGGCACGGGAGGGACACCTGTGTACCCCCAAGAGTGATTTTGGGTTCCCCCATTTTGTTTTTGCGTACTTCTTTCGCCGCGATTCTGGAAGACGTGGAGTAAACCCTTCAGCCGTAAACTCTAGCGTGAACTATGTCTAACATGGTGTCGCTTTTGAGGAGTTTTGGGCAGTTCATTTGGATCCCGCACGGACTCGATTTGTGGAAAATTAAATTTCGGTGCGGAAAAATTGCCCCATTACTTGTCATTTTTTTCTTCTTTTATACCCTGAAATACGCGGCATAAGGTCGATGTCTCCGACTGGTGCGACAGATGTCCATTTTGATCTTTGAGCTGGCAAGGTCAGCGGCATTGTAGAGTTCTAGCGCATCACCTCTGAAGTTAGGTACCGATGTCGGCGTAACGCTGTTTCATTTTGCTTCTGACCGCTGCACCTTTTGTAACGTCTAACTTTGAGCCTTCGTTCGTCCTTCTGTACCCAAAAGTCTTGAGAAGCCGAGACCATCAGTGGCCCGCTTTGTTACCTTACAAAAATTTTTTAGAAAGTCTAACACTCTCTTTACACTTCTGTCTATAAAGTCTATAGACGCTTTGTAGACAAATCCTATAGAATAGTCTATGGGCAATACAAATGCTATAAACAGTCTACAATAGACAATGTATAGATTTATGGCCATGCACTTTCAGTAGACTTTTGTCTATAGACAGTCTGTAGACTATGAATCGACAAAGAAATATCTATAGGAAGTCAATAGAGTATATAAGAAGTCTATAGACTTTCTATAGACCATTTTTATGAGGGGGTTCCGAGCAGGAGTCATCTGGATAGCGTAAAAGAAGGCGGGTTCTTTCCTCCTCCCCCGCTCACCTCCGGCCATCCGTCGAGGTCCCTGTCGTGGCCGCAGTGTCGGCCGTCGCCCGCCCATCCTACGCGGCAGCGGCAGCCGTAGCGCCTGTCTTCCTCCCGGGCCCCCCCGTGGGGAGGGACGCAGTCCGCGTTGGCGTCGCACAGGGTCCCGTCGGGGCAGGTGCCCGGCCGAGGGTGGCAGCCGGCCGTCTGGTTGCCCAGGTAGCCCGGAAGGCACTCGCCGCACAGCCTGCGAAGGTTGGACGGGATTAAGTAATGTTTTCGAAGGGACCGTAATTGGCCTCCAAATTGGAGAGTCTTGATGGACAGGTTACCTTTCCAGGATTGCTCGTGGGCACATGTCGCTAAAGACGTGGGATTATTGTGTCAGTGAAGGTCCCGTCTGGACTTATCACATGCCCCTTACAAAAAGAGTTTTAGACAGTCTATAGAGTGTCTATAGACTTCTGTCTATAAAGTCTATAGACTGTCTATAGACAAATCTTAGAGAACAGTCTATAGGCAATACAAATGCCATAGACAGTCTGTAGACAATCTATAGATTTATGGCCGTACACTTCTAGTAGACTTTTGTCTATAGACTGTGAATAGACAAAAAGCAATGTATATAGGAAGTCAATACAGTCAATAAGAAGTCTATAGACGGTCTATAGACCATTTTTATAAGGGGCGGCTTTTCATACTACGAGTGATGATTCATTGAATCATTAGCATTGGGGGAATAGTAATGAGTTATTACTTTCCTGGCTGAGGTCGTGTCCTCCTTGTCGAATTCCCACAAATACATGCTCTTCTTCCGTCTAGAGGCTAGCTTAGCTCAAAAGTTTTATCTTCGCCCGCAGAACAGACAACCGGTTGTGAATTCTAGTGGGAAGGTTGGATACCGTGGCGCGTAAAGAGCGATTAGAATCATGTGGGGTGCTGACCTTTTGCATAGAATAACATTATCACAGCTGGCACAGAAAAGAAAGTAAGATGTTGTTTCGAGGGGTGGTGCATATCGTGGACCATGATTTAGTTCCGCTTTTTTTTTTGTTTCGGGTTGAGTTTTTTCTGATTCTATCGGTTTATCAGGAACCAAGGAAGTTTTTTCGAGAGGAGCTCAAGGTTACTTCTTCTAGCTGGGGTAGTAGGGAGGAAGGTCGGTTCTGGAACAGCCAAGAGAGCAGGGGGTCTGAACTTGAATAGGGCCCCCCCTCGGGTTCCCACCTGCATACGTGCCTGCGGCTGACTAGCTGTTGATTTCTCGGCTTTCTGCGCTCATCGCCGGCGTCCAGCTCACCTCGAGCCCTGCGTGTTGATGCAGCGCGAGTTCGGGACGCATCCCCCGTTCCGACCATCGGCGCACTCGTCGATGTCGCGGCACTGTTGGTGCGCCGAGCGGGCGAAGTGCAGGCCCACGCCGCGGTGTTCGCCGCCCTCGTAGCCCCGCGGGCACGGGCCGCACCGGAAGCCCGGGGACTCGTTGATGCACGTCACATCCGGGAAGCAGGGGCGCGCCGCGTCGCACTCGTCCACGTCCTCGCAGTGCGTGCCGTTGCCCTGGGGATGCACGGAGGACAGTGCAAAGGAAGGGTACGACGTGTTAGGACTGCTAGCCTCCGAGATGCGCGAAGGACAGAAAAAAAGAGAGAGAGGGAATGATGGTGGTCATGTGACACCATAATCACGGTCTCGAAACAAGTACAATGCACACGAGCACAGATCTTCCAAAATTTGCAGAAACACCGATATATCCCACAAGCGCCCGGTTTCGAGTAGAGTTAGGAGAACCGCCTTCGGTGTGCACGTTGGGATCGATTGATGGCCGCCAGTTAGTAGAGAGAGAGAGCTTTGATTTGCGGTAGAGTGGAAATGCAGGCTATCAGGCTATAGCTACTCCGCATTGGGGCAGAGTAGAAGGGAGATGTAGGCCAGGAGTGAGGATGCGAGTTTATGGTGGGACAAAACAATACAAGCTTGCACACACGATATGCGACCATACGTGTGTCCCCGCAGTAAGCACTAGTAACCCCCTTTTCCAGAGCCAAAAGCGTTACTTGTACCACAGGCACTGATGGAGCAATCAATGACTCTCGGTCCAATACTCCTTTGACCTTTTAAGTGTCGAGAGATGACGTTTTGGCCTCGAACTGACCTTGAAGTAAGGTTCAGGACCTAAGAGGTTACTGCTGCTACCGCTGTCGGTACTGCTGACTCATCTGTGGACGTTAGTCTTCGGACACGAACCGACCTGGAATTGAGATCCCAGGGTCTAAGACGTTGCTGCTGCTACGGGCACAGCTGACTGATGTGCCGAAGCGCGGACAAGGACAAAATGGACAGGAGTCATCCTCTTGTGCGTCGCCTAGCCACTTTTGTGCTTGTCTAAGTTGTTCAGCCAGCGCTGCCCTTAACGTCTTATGTGTTGCCAATGGTCCAAGCACTTGCGGCGCTTCTCGTGTGTAAAGATGAAGGCCGGTGACTGACCTGGAAGCCCTCTGGGCAGGGCCCGCACTGATACCCTCCTCCGGGCGTGTTCCTGCACTGGACCCCCGGGAAGCAGGGGCGGTGCAGGCCGCAGCTGTCCACGGGCTCGCAGCGCACGCCGTCGCCCGTGTAGCCCGGCGGGCAGGGCCCGCAGCGGAAGTCTCCCTGCGGCGTGTCCACGCACCGCACGCCGTCGAAGCAGGGCCGGCTGGCGCAGGTCGCCGGCGCCACGCCCACGTTCATCACCACGTCCCCGTACGGGGGTCCCTGCCCGCCGGGACGGCAGAAGTGGCACCGGGACAGCGTCTCGGTCAGCATGAGCAGAGCGCGTGTCTGAACCTCGATGGCCTTCTTGGACTCCTGGGGTTCGCAGGCACAAAGCGGGGAGGCGGTGGTTGGGAGTGAAGATTGGTATCAGATATTTTTAGAACGGGGTCCCCTATAGCTTGAGGGACGGACGGCTGATTGGCCTTCAAGGACACCGGTCTTCATTTCGATGGAACAGAAAACCAGCTGTCCGAAGTGTCTGATTCAGCAGCCATTGTGTAAAGAACGATGTAGCTGTATTTCAGAACGATTCCATTACTGTGCGGGCTAGTTTTCAACTAACTATATCCCTATGCTGGCTGTCGTGGCGGTTCAGTGGTTATGGCGCTCGACTGCTGACCCGAATGACGTGGGTTCAACAACGGCCGCAGTGGTCGAATTTCGATGGAGGCGAAATTATAGAGGCCCATGTACTCTGCGATGTCAGTGCACGTTAAAGAACCCCAGGTGGCTGAAATTTCCGGAGCCCTTCACTACGGCGTCCCTCACAGCCTTAGTCTCTTTGGAACGTTAAACCCTCACAAACCAAACCAATCCCTATGCTCGAAACAGTACTTGATGAGCCTGCTGGCAATCGCACGCGGGTAAAAGTGTCAAGCGGGGAACGAATGCAGCCAGAGCCTAGAGAACGTAATCTTTCCTCGAGTGAAGCGGCCGTCATTTTGGCCCGTGTCCAGATCTTGGGCATTACTTGTGTTGTCATATGTGTGCACGGCTCTGCGCACCACTTTTGCGCACGCCTCTAAACGCGCTGAGGCCGGGCTCATGTTAGGGAGGCTTTTCTAGTCGTCAGCGCGAGAGGCAGCGCGGCGTTTTTTGCAACTTGCTTTTTTCTCATCGTCAGAATACGGACTGGAGCGGCAGTGTAATTCGGCAAGGATTTCTTAAAAGAAAAATAATCCGCTACGTATTAAAAACAGCTAGGTTGTGTTCTGTCATAGCGGTATAATATTGGGCCGCAGTAGGATACAAGTAAAGATAAAAGCGGCTCTTTCCCGTGAAAGGACTCCACTTCCAGCCATTGGCGCCAGCTGATTCTCATGAGGTTGCTTGCCTGAGTAGCGGGATAATTCAGGGAGCGGACAATCCCCTTTTTAAAAAGCCCTTTTTAACATATGTCACAGTAGCAGGTGCATGAGAATCGGCCGACGCCATTGGCTAGCGCGGGGGGTGGGGGGGGGGGGGGGGTTGGAGGTTGGAGTTGGAGAGATACTCTAATGCCTAATAGCCTGAACGAAAGCTAATCTCAACTGTAACCTTATTTATGAATTTTAGATGTTGGGAATTATGCTGTAGATAGTGGAATACTCAACAAGAGCGGTGCTCTGCTAGAGCATTATTTTTTTTTCTGAAAGAATAAAATCAGTATATCAGTCCGCAGATGGAAGCATCTCGTGCCATTGGCGCAACTCTCACTGACTTGTGGACGTTAATTCTGGGATTAGACAGTGTATGAATGTTCAGTGAATTATTTTAATTTTCCGTGCAGCTTAATTACAAAAGCAGTTGTAGTTAAAGGCTGCTGCCACAAGTGATGACCGATTTGTATCTTTTGCACCCTGATTTTGGCTAATGTCCTATTCGTTTTCCGTCTCATGCGATCAATTGCTTTGCCCACTGGGAGAGCTCTCGCAACCGCTAGCTCCGAAACAACTAAGGTACGGAACATTCCAAAGGTTCTGTTGTTAATTTTAGCGCTACCTACTTAAAACCGACTGGCAAAGTGGATTTACAATGTTTTTATGGTCGTCTTACGCCAAGCATGTCGATGAGATCAATGAGGGCCCTTGTCGCCAGGCGACCGAGGTCCCCTCGCAAGTGCAGCGTCTCCGCCTCGTCGTTACGAACACTCTCCGACGGCATCGCCATTCTGCCGCTGCTACCGGACGCAGCCGTGGAGGGCGTCGCCGCTTCTCGTCTGCTGCAGGACGCCGACGCCCTCTGGAGCACGTTGTCCGCCGTCACGTCGCGGACGGTGTCCACTTTTATCCTCTTGTCCCGGTACACCCTGAGTCCGGTCGACTGCCGAGCCATCTCCCTCAGGGGCAGCGACAGAGAGAGCCGTTCCTGCAACTCGCAGTCCAGGTAGACGTGTACATCCGTGTTGGGCGTCGATTCCGGCGGGCCTTCGGACGTCAGGAACAGGAGGACCACCTCGCGGGGCATCCCTTCGACGTCCACGGCCGAAGACGTCGGCGGAGGCGCCGTGCCGTTGGCGAAGTAGTCCTGGAAGACGTCGGTCGACCTCAACCGCAGCCTCTTCTGGGCGCCCTCGAGCGCGAGTCGTAGGCCGTGGGTCGTGTCCCCCGTGAACTGCAGCTCCAGGAGCGCCTGTTCCTGGCTGAAGCGAGGCCTGAGCGGCGCCTCGCGTAGGGTGACGGCCACGCCAGAGCGAGACGTGGAGGACAGCGTTCGCCACAGGGTCGAGGAGAGGGCGATGTCGTGCATGAGGTACGATCTGGCCTCTGGGAAGCCTCTGCCGTCTGCTTGGACCCCGCCCTGGATCGAGGACAGTATTAGAAGGGCTAGGCCGGTCGACCGTAGAAGAAACCTCTGGACAACTCGGTGTCTCGCTGTCATGGCCGAGCGCTTTGGGCGCCTACAGGGCTGCCTGTCGGAGGAGTCTTGTAACGCTTGGAGACAGCTGTCACGGTGAAGGTCTTGGGCGAGCGCAATCCTACGAGCGCAGACGTCAGGGCGTTGCCGGCCTCCGCAGTTCGACGTATGTGTCGAAGCGTCGCTGTAAAACACACGTCGACAAACCAACCGTCCTTGAGCACGTCCGTGGCTCACGAAAATAAAGGAAAAAAAGCGGCCTTGTTTGTCAATAGGGGCAATGCCACGGGCACTGTTCCAGAGAGAGCGTAGTACACTTCTTCGCGGTTTTCTATGATGGGCAAGTCTTGTGGCCTTTCGGTCGGTTTCCAGTGGCGATGTTGGCGCGGCCGAGTCGCCGGAACGACTGGAAAGCAGCTCCGGGGTCGTCGTTTCTTTTTTTTTTTCTTCGTCTCATTTTTTTCCCCCTCCCTCTTCGCCGCTGCAATGTGGAGGCCATCCTTCTGTTCAACGCTCTGAGAGGGCTTTCGCGAAGGGTGGCGCTCTTGAGAAGCCGGGGACCTTCTGCTCTGATTGGCTGCGATGACGTTGGCGTCGGTCACATCTGGAGTCGCTCCTGAACGCAGCCGTCCGCCGCGTTTTGGCCCGCACTGTCCATCGTCGTTGCAGTTTCTGTGTGTCGCAAGTGTCTCTCGCGACTCTTGCTTAGGCCCAACGGCCTTGCAGCCGTGTCTTTCAGCGCCTTATCCGTCGACGGCCGCGTTACGACGATAGGCCGGCTTCGGCGCTGCATGTTTATTCACAGCTCGTGCTTCGTTCTAGGCGGATCGTGGTTTGCAGTTTGCCAGGATGTTTGCTAGCTTTAGCGTGACGTGTCGTCTTTCGTTCTTCGGTTGGCTGACTGAGATTTCGAATGGGAGGATGGGTTTCCGGTTTCTTCACTCACATTCTACCGTTGCCTACGAAGTGTCCCATGTTAACGGGGCTCCGCACACTGTGACCTTCAGATGTTGCGAGCTGCGTGTTCCCAGCGCCGATTTGATGGTTCTCCCGAAGCCAGCGGTTCTGTCTGTGCACCTGCGGAGTATCGTACCGGGCAGACTTTATGAAGGACACTTACAAGCCACCGAGCCGTTCTTCTGGTTTATGAGGGTTTAATGTCCCAAAACGACTCAGGCTATGACGGACGCCGTATTGAAGGGCTCCGGAAATTTCGACCACCGGGGGTTTCCTTTAACGTGCCCTGACATCGCACAGTACACGGGCCTCTAGCGTTTCGCCTCCATCGAAATTCGACCGTCGGGGCTGGGATCGAACCCGCGATTTTCGGGTCAGCAGCCGAGCGGCAGCAGCCGTTCTTCTGAATTTCTTCTTAGGGAGATACAAGGTTACCCTCAAATGAGGACGCAATGTGAAACCTGCGTTTAGGGGCCTTACGATGAACGTGGAATGGGGGATGGATCGCTGTCTTTAAAGCCTAGGAGCTTATGAGCGATATCTTCACCACAGACAACAATGCCGACTCGGGTGTAACACTGCACTTTTCCCTACCGAGAGTAGGGCAGCACGTCTTCTCACATTAACTGAAGTAAAGTAGATTGGCGGTATGTAGTGCGTACTTGTGCATCCGCTGTTATCTCTTGCACAAAAAATTCACTTTGAGCAGAAAGTTGACATTCCTCTTTGGATCACTCTCACCGCTCACAGAGATTTCGGCAGTCCATGTATAGGTAGTCTGTAGGCGGTACACAGACTGTCCATTGAAATTTCTGCGAGGGATCTGTTTGTTAACCTGCATATTTTCCCTAGTAGTGTCTCGATTCGAATGAGCTTCCACAGTCAGCAGCGCACACAACTGACTCATGCAATTTTAAAACGTTTGCGACCCCCCCCCCCCCCCCTTCCATTCTAGCATTTGACAGTATTTTACTGCGCTCAATCCGTGCGTCCTTTTAGCCACATTTTTTAAATATTTGTGCTCCTCCGCCTTGCACACCTAAACGGGACGGTAAACTAAGTTAAGATTAATAGTAAAACACTTTGCCTTCATTTTAGCATCGTCTCTCGGTTCGTTGATTGATGAGATAACCGCTTATCGCGGCTTATTTAACTTAACGCATAGTTTCGTAACGTTGGGAGGAAAGAGATCGCCGAGTTCACCGATCTGGGCCCGTTCGAGACGACGAGAAGTGGCTGCCAACGCAACCGAGGGTCCGGGTAACAAACCGAGCGCATCAAAGAGCGTGGGGCGCTAGCGAGGCGGGTATAGAGGGATGACGAGGAGAAGGAAGTGGGGGGGGGGGGGGGGGGGGGGGGGGGGGAGACGCGAGGAGGGCGACGTCTGGCGAAAAAGCACGTTTGGCCCCGCCGTCACTTCGTCTTCATTAATCTGGCCCGGCTTGACGTGCTCTTGGCCTCGGCTTAACACCCGAGCCTGGGGAGGAGGGCCCGCCTTCGCTTTTCGCTTAACGTTTTGCGCGCGTTCTCTTTTTTTTTTGTTTTAGCTGTTCTTATTTCTCGAACGGCGCAACGAGGCGAACATATATGAAGGTCGAGCTTTGCTAAAAAGAGGGAGTCCTTCCTAATAGCGTTTTGCGTATCTGGGTTTTTGTTTTCTTGTTTTCCTCTACTCATTCGCACGTGTAGGCCACATTTGCGCTGACAGTGTGGCAATTTGAAGGCGGTTCTACCTCCTCTCTCACTCTGCATCATCTCGCTCGTTCCTGGTTTCTTTGTCTTATTCGGTTTGATCGAATGGTCCCGTCCTGGTGACGACGTAAGCGATGACGCGGGAGCGTTTTTTGGTCCCAACGCCTGTCAGCCTCTTTAACGACGCTGCTTAAACAGCTACTGGGAGCGTGATGCTCGTACAGTGACTGCTACAGTGGAAACTGCGCAAAAAGCCCGGGAAACCTGGACAAGCGCTCCTAGTTCGCACGGCTGCCGCCAAGTGCCGAGTGGCGCTGGACATTCAAAATCGCCGCGGGAATTTCGAACGTTCTGTGCATCCCATTAATATTTTACGGCCGTCGCAAATAGTTGCTGTGTAAAATTGGTTTTTGAGGAAGGGAAAATGGCGTAGTAACTGTCTCATATCTCTATGGACGCCTGAACCGCGCCGTTAGAGAAGGGAGGAAGGTGGGAGTGAAAGAAGAGAGGAAAGAGGTGCCGTAGTGGGGGTCTCCGAATAGTTTCGACCACCTGGAGACATTTAACGTGCACTGACATCGCACTGCACACAGGCGCCTTTTGAGTTTCGCCTCCATCTAAATGCGGCCTCCGCGGTCAGCTTCGAACCTGGGAACTCCAGCTCAGTAGACGAGCGCGCTAACCACCGAGCCACCGCGCTTAGGAAGTACTTTATAGGTCACATTTTGCAGCGAGGAGGATCAGTCGGTG
Source organism: Amblyomma mixtum (assembly GCF_055824585.1). Classification (NCBI taxonomy): domain Eukaryota; kingdom Metazoa; phylum Arthropoda; class Arachnida; order Ixodida; family Ixodidae; genus Amblyomma; species Amblyomma mixtum. The sequence goes on along the minus strand of NC_143020.1, from coordinate 113,302,947 downwards.
ATAGTAGTCGCCGTGTCTCGCAGAATTTCTTGGGACTCTCCAGTTCTCTCAGAATTACAAGTTTAATATATACTGGGCAGTGCAGAGGAAGACGAAATAAAGCTGTATAGTTCTCCCTTGGAAAGGAGTAGGCACCAGAATTATCCAAATATTTCAGTTCTTGTACAAGAGTGCGTTTGTATCTGCTATGCGCCGTGGACATTCGCTCCGCCAGTGGTAGCCGCCTTATCAGGAAGACTGTCCCGTTTTCGCGGCACCATGTGATGGTTTGGTCTAGTTGGCTGATAGTACGCTTCAAGAGAGGACAGGGACCACCCAGTAAGCCGCATGAAACCGCAGGACCGGTCCCACTTGCAGCCAGTTTATTCATCTCACATCCCCCCCCCCCCCCCCCCCCCCCCCCCGTATATCGCGTACTTACTCGCATAATGAGAGCGCTCGGATAATGAACGTGCCCCATAATTTGGCTGTCAAAACGTATAGTATTTGTTCCCCCGCGTAGTGAACGGACCCCTTTCTTTGGTTCGCGGTCTTCTAACGATGGTAACGAATGCTAGCAGGCGTTCTTTGTTTGAACGCCGAACAAACTACGCGATACTGCGCCCCACCCCGTGGAACGAAGAGCCAATAAGGAATGTATGCGAGGAGTCCGAGAACCAATACGAACATGGTCACTAAAGCTTTCTTTGCTTGATCTCCCGTACTGGCGATTGCAGGAACTTGTTGCTGTTCGGATTAGCGCTTAATTCTGTGAGTTATCTAGGGTGAACTCTAGTTGTACCCTGTTAGGACAGTGTTGTGGCCCTCCTCGCGAGTTATACGTGGAGGTTTACATTTAAAAAATTGCGCCCGGTGTACCTGTTAAGCTAAATGCCACTTAAGTGCGCTGACACCTTGCTTAGCTTTGTTTATCTTTAACTTGTTATAAGCTTGAAATTTCGAGTTGCGCCTGACTGTTCCCTTACAAAAAAAATTTTTAGATAGTCTATATAGTGTCCATAGATTCCTCTCTATAAAGTCTATAGACTGTCATAGACAAATCCCAGAGAACAGTCTATAGGCAGTACAAATGCCGTAGACAGTCTATAGACAATCTATAGATTTATGGCCATACACTTTTAGTAGACTTTTCTCTACAGACTATCAATAGACAAAAAGCAGTATCTGTAGGAATAGAGTCAGTAAGAAGTCTATAGACTGTCTATAGACCATTTTTATAAGGGTTGCTGCAGGCGTTCCTCAGTTTTCCTCTTGCGGTAAGCCGCGTCAACTGCTCGTTGCGATTCGTGTCGCCGTTCCCTCTCTTCGACGGTCTCTGAACACGTTTCTCTGACGACTTCGTCCTTTGCGTCTACCTTCTTCGCGTCTTTTGCCCTCCTGCCTTTGGCTGCAGCTGGCGCGGCGCTCTTCCGAGCTTACCCGAACTTAGCCGAGTTACTCCGAGGTTTCGTCCTCAGACATGACCGCTTTTTTTTTTTTTTTTCACTAGCGGTGGATTTAGTGATGGCGCAGTAAAAGTTGCTGACCATGCTCTGGATCACGTAACCCACGCTACAAATGGAGTCGTACTGTACGGAGGATTTATTCCATCAGCCTACTTTTTGCCCGGTTCTTACTGCTAGAATTGTTTCGCTGAGTATTTTATCCCAAGTTGCGCCCCCCCCCCCCCCCACCATTTTTTTCTAATTTTAAAGATTTTTCTTTTTTTTTTTGGGGGGGGGGGTGAGGGGGGTTCGTCATATGCGAGTAGTTACGGTAAGTGGATGTTTCTAGAGTGAAAAATGTTATTGGTTTGGTTTAGCCATACAGCCCTGCATTTTACCGTGGGACCATGGGTCAGCGGTAAGTTCTTCCTTGTTTGGTGAATTATTTTAGGTGAAATAAATGAAATTTAAATTAAATCCAGTTTGACACGACGGCTGTGAGGCATCAAAAGCAAAGCGAGGAAAGTCCCCCTCTGTCCACGTTTAGGGGAGAGAAGGGACAGGGAAGATGTGAGAGGGATGGCAGAGAGAGAGAGAGTGTGTGGTAGACAATGGGTGTCCAGGACAGATTTTGCTCATTCGCATTAGCACGGCTGTAGGCTTTCTCTTACGGCTGACGATGTGGATTCCGCGGCCGATTGCAGGGTCAGATAACCAAACCACAGCTATAGCAACTCACGCTCATTAATTCGGCAAGGCGGTGAGCTTAGGTCTGCAATTTTTTTCTCTTGACTTATGCAGCTAAAATTGCGTACAACTCAACAACGAAGCGGCTTTTCCTCGTCAAAGGACCCCCTTCAAGCCCATGGCGTCGTCCTATTCTCATGACCCTGCTAGTGTGACAAAGCAGGGAGGGAACTGTTTCCTTTTATCTGACACTTCCCTGAATTGTCACACTAGCAGACTCATGAGGATCGGCTGACGCCATTTGCTGGAAGGGCGCCTTTTCACGGGGAAAAACTACTTCGTTCTTCAAGCGAGACAGAACGCAGGGCAGCGGACTAAAGTTCATGGTGGTGCACAAAGCAGAAAGCTAGAAGTAAAAGAAAAATGGAGATGGTTCGCGCAAATTTGAACAGCAAGTTATGCATGCGCACTTATCCACTGCGAAACAAAAGACAAAACCATTCGGAGACCTGCAGCTTGATAAAGAAATTAATAACCACAAACAGCCAGCGAAGAGGAAACGGCCAACAGGAACGTGGAAAGAATGCGAACATGAAATTTACCACTCACATTATTTCTACGGGAAAGGCAGTCTCTGCGTCGTCATAGCGGGATACCGCGTCCCTTATTTATTGTAGCCGCGAACTGATGACGTCACCAGACCGGCGTCACGTGATCACAGTGCCTAGCCAGTAGAACTGTGAGCGTCGGCGGCTCCCGCTGACCAATGAGAATTGAGCTCGTGTGGTATAAACGGTCCCGATAGTATTCGCTATCGAAGCGAGAAGGGAGCGGTACAGGTGAGGGGAGGAATCGCCCAGAAATTGATGTCACTGTTTCCGAGAAGGCAGAGGTCCTGTTCTTTTGGCCTTGCTCACGCTTGGCTACATTTTGTAGGGCATCCTGGTCACAAAGCCAACGCGTATTATTACTGGGGCTGTCGAGCGAAACGGACGTCTAGTTACTGGCGTAATGCGATTCTTCCTTACGCAAGTATGTATATGAATACACGCTCTCAAATGGAGGCAACGGGGGCATCGGGGATTGAAAACATCGTCTCGGGTTTCGCCTTTACGAAACGAATTTGGGTTTCACGTCCAATGTCGCGGTCCGTGGCGAGGCATCGAGCGCAGCATAGATTACGACGCTCACGAAACCGTTATACAAGTTTACTTTGTTCAATTTTTTTTTTAAATACTTCAGCTTCGTTGTCGTCTTCGGACCATTTGAAACACGCGGGAGGGGATGCGCATTCGGCGAGGCAACGACGAGCTGTGGGATCACGATGCATATGTTGCGTAATCGGAGGCAATTAATTTCTCCTTTACGTTGTCGGCGAAGCAGGAAGCTATTGCTGAAGAAAGGAGGGGGTTTTGACAGAATGGTCGTATTGATTTATTAATCGAACTAAATGAAGAAAAGTGAGGTAGAGACATATAGACGTGAGGGGGAGTTGAAAAATGCCTGCAGAGTGTCTGCGAACATCCCCCGCCTCCCCGCCCCCTTTCTCTCTTTGCATGTATGTTCTACTTCCTTGACTTCGGAGCTCTTCACGACCGCGTACCGTGAGGGAGAGGAATTTAAGTTCCTATAAGACTGGGTTCCAACGAAGACGTGGGTGGTTATGTCTATGCCGCAGTGGGCTTCAGCGCGTGCAGGGCGAGCGTCTGTCTGTGCATCCCTTCTACACACTTCCATCGTTTGCGAGGAACCGAGACGGTCGGAATCTGAACCGCACATATACCCGAGAGAGGGCGCGTGTGCGGGCCCCGCGTCGTGTCGTGCTTCGGGGCTGGAAACCCGAAACGTCGCGTGTGGTATACGACGACATGTGCACCGTATAGCGTCGCGTGTGTCTCGGTTTCTTCGCTCTTGCTAAGTATAAACAGTTCGCGTGCCTCTCTTCCCCCCCCCCCCCCCCCCCCCCGTTCTCCTCCCTTTCTCTTCTTGGGTTGAACCCTGTGCATGTATTTAACGCTCAGCTGGAGTGAGGAAGCCGTGTGTGTGTGTGTGCCACGAGGGCATATGTCGCGCGCGCCTTTAGTGCTGTGTCACGTGGTACGACCCTCCTCGGCGCAGACGACAATGTGACAGCCGACGCGTGGCTGGAGTCGCGTGGAAGAGCGCTCCTCCGGTCGTGGCTCGCGTCTCGACGCTTGCGATGGCGGCTGGACGCCACGTCTTGGTCACCGTTCCTGGTGCTTGCTGTGTGCGCTGCTTGGGGTCTGGAGGACACCTGTGCAGGGCCGTGACGCCTGCTTGTGACGTTCGCTCGGTGCTGATGGTCTTGTTTTGGGTGCAATCCGTGGACCTAATTCGTTCTGGTTGGTGGTGACCTGGATTCTCAGGGTATTGACCTCATCAGATGGAAGCTACCTGAAAGCAAACGTGGTTCGAAGTGTGAATGCTGACCTTGTGAAGGAGATTCTCCGGGTATTGACCTCTCCAGATGAAAGCTGTCTCAAAGCAGACGTGGTTCGAAGTGTGAATGCTGACCTTGTGAAGGAGATTCTCCGGTATTGACCTCTCCAGATGAAAGCTGTCTCAAAGCAGACGTGGTTCGAAGTGTGAATGCTGACCTTGTGAAGGAGATTCTCCGGGTATTGACCTCTCCAGATGGAAGCTACCTGAAAGCGAACGTGGCTCGAAGTGTGAATGCTGACCTTGTGAAGGGGATTCTCCGGGTATTGACCTCACCAGATGGAAGCTACCTGAAAGCGAACGTGGTTCGAAGTGTGAATGCTGAACTTGTGAAGGGGATTCTCTGGGTATTGACCTCACCAGATGGAAGCTACCTGAAAGCGAACGTGGTTCGAAGTGTGAATTGTGGCACTGCTGTGGCTTAACTAGGAAAACACTTCGTGTGAATTTTTTTTAGTATTCCGGACGTGTTTCATTCATCTTTCTTGAACGTCCCGTCTCCTGTGCGCGGCTGTTGGTTACGTCGACTAGTCTTGTGCTTTCCACGATGTCCGTTGGCGCAGGCGTGTAAGTGAGCAGAGTCAGGCTGAATGGTGTGTTTCTGGCGCTGTGGTTCTGGCGCTGTGCATCTTCAATGGAGTCTATAAGCCGGCCACTTAGTGAATATGTCGTGTACTTGGCGTCTCCAGACACGCGGTAGCATGCTTCGAATTTGCCTATAACCTGCAGCAAAGGTCCAGGGGACACGGGGTCTTCCCAGTGCAGTTTTTGCGAATCCAATAGCCGGGCGTTCAGCTGAAAGGCAGCCGAAAAACCGTCTTCGCTTCGAAACGAGAAGGCAGACCTTAATGGAAGGGAAAATATATGTCACCGGTCTCAGTATACCGGAAACAGGGTCGACACTGACAGAGCGTGCAGAATGGGCTTTCTTAGAATTGTGAACAACAGTGTCCGTCGCTTCTGCACCCGGAGCGAGGTGAAGACGCTCCTTGCGCCTAACGCCGAATGTATACCTTTCTTGATTCCTTTAGCCTGCTCACCTGTCAGGTTTATGCTTTCAGGTTTATGGTGTCAGGTTTATGCTTTCAGGTTTATGATGTCAGGTTTATGATGTCAGGTTTATGATGTCAGGTTTATGCTTTCAGGTTTATGCGGTCAGGTTTATGCTGTCAAGTTTATGCTTTCAAGTTACGCTGTCAAGTTTATGCGGTCAGGTTTATGTTCTCAGGTTTATGCACTGAGGTTTATGCTGTCAGGTTCATGCTCTCAGGTTTATGCTGTCAGGTTTATGCTGTCAAGTTACGCTGTCAGGTTTACGCTGTCAGGTTTACGCTGTCAGGTTTACGCTGTCAGGTTTACGCTGTCAGGTTTATGCTGTCAGGTGTGTGCTTTCAGGTGTTTGCTTTCAGGTTTATGTTGTCAGGTTTATGCTTTCAGGTGTATGCTTTCAGGTTTATGCTGTCAGGTGTATGCTGTCAGGCTTATGCTGTCAGGTTTACGCTGTCAGGTTTATGCAGTCAGGTATAGCGTTCTACTGCTGGTGGAGGTATCGCTGGAGAACAGGCGGTATGTTATAGGCTTTGACCTCGGGCTTTGGCCGCTTCATTCAGAAACACGGAGAATCATGTTCACTGCCGCTTCTATGCCTAGGGGAGAGATTTTATGTACGTTTATATTTTCCCTGGTCCCTCTCTTCCCAGGCAGGTATAGGGACCACCCGTAGGTGTTGGGCGCCTTCAAAGGCTTGTCGCCGTGTTTTTGAAGCGCCACTTTTTGACGGCACCCTGAATAACCTGTGCTGCGAATGTGTAAAGCTCTCGAGTACGTGCGTCAAAATCTTTCTGCAGCTGATTGTGAACAGCATTCAAATCTGTTTTGCACTCCAGTGGCCAGTTTTGCAAGCTGCAGGCAGAGCATATCCTACTATTATAATTTACTGGTTTTCGTGCTCTGGAAGAGCTTTCTGTCGCAGTGCGAGGTGATCCTGCTTGGTGGGACCACCTTGACCATCCGTTGTATGGAATATGTACCACTATTAGCAGTACAGCTGCCCACAAACAACAACAAAAGCTCAATTTCCTCGCTGCCTAGAGGCGTGGTCAGGCATGGCATGGAGGTGCGTTATGCAAGTCGCGCAGGGAAGGGCAAACGACATCCTGCAGTTAGTGGCTGCATGCTTAGAATGCTAAGCAATTAAGCCTTTTTTTGTTATCTCCATGTTTCGAAAGCTTTTGTGGGTTCCTGTACTTTTACGCCGGTGGTTATGTTGTGTTCTGATTGTGCTGACCGGTGGGAACACTTATCGTTTATTCCTTAGTATGCCGCTCGATGAGAAACTCCTTCGGCAAAGCTAATTCATCGCAAGAAAAGCAGTTTGACTGCCGCCTTTTATCGCCGAATTAATTGGCAGTATATCCACTGAGCATGCGACTGTCTTGAGCTTTTGTTATACGGGCAGTGTAACTGTGGTTAAATGCGACCACGGTTTACTGGGTGCAGCTGGCTTGTGCAATAAGGGTGTTGACCGATGTCGCTCAGGTTTTAGGTAACCATGGTTACCAGGTTAACTGCCATTAAGTTTGCCGTGCAGCTGCACAAAATGCCGGGGTTGCTGTAACCGGGGTTAACGTTTTTGTGGTTGCAAATGCATTATTGTTTGCAGGCTATTAATAGCAGCATACAGCCAGCAGTTGGCTACAGTACGCTCGCGTAGCCGTAATTCTGGCGTTCTGATTGGTGCCTTTGTTTTACCATCACCGTATAATCTCCGTCAAAAGTAATGAGACCTAGGGGTTCTCCTCTGGAGCATACTGTGTCCATCAACAGCTTTCAAAATTCCTTGAAGATGAGCGGTACTCTGGTCCTCACGCCTGCGTATCAGGATTTCCGTGTTAGACAGCCTTACTCCCTTACAAAAAATTATTCTGTAGTCTATAGACTGTCCATAGACTTCTATGAAGTCTATAGACTCTGTAGACAAATTCTAGAGAACAGTCTATAGGCAATACAAATGCTACAGGCGATCTGTAGACAATCTACAGGTTTATGGCCATGCACATTTAGTAGACTTTTGTCTCCTTGGACACTCTATAGACAATCGATAGATATATGGCCAAACACTTTTACTAGTATTTCGTCTATAGACTATGAACAGACAGAAAGAAATATCTATAGGAAGGCAATAGAGTTTATAAGAAGTCTATAGACTGTCTATAGACCATCTTTATAAGGGCTACGCCACTTTCGGAGCGAATCTCTTCGGGCTGCAAACGTTTGGCAGAGGCTGTACGCGTCTTCTGTTGCTGTCGCTTGTCCTCGCTCACCGGCGACTTCCCGTCTCGTCCCCGCAGTGTGGCCACGAGCAGCGGCGAGTCATGCCGGTCTTCGAGCGACTCGGCCTCGTCGGCGCCCTGCTCGCCCGAGAGCGTCCTCAGCGACTCGGGCGGCGCCGAGGGCCTGCCGGACAGCGTCGCCAGCCTGGTCTCCGGAGACCTGGGGGACCTCGGGGACGCCACTCCGGACTCCGGTTTCAACCTGTCCCGCCTGCTGCTGCCCCAGCAGCACCGGCAGGGCGAGTCCGCCGCCGACGCCCGAAAGCGAGACCTCCGGCTCGTCGACGAGGTCGTGGCCGCCGCCACGGCTTCGGCTTCGACTGTGGCTTCGGCCTCGGACTCTTGCTGCCCCGCCACCGGCCCGCCCGCGTCCCCGCGTCCACAGTCGTCTGCTTTGGCCGCCACCACCGCGCTTTCCTTTTCGTCCGCGCTGGCCTCCAGTCTTTCATCATCGTCGTCTGCCACCACAGCGGTGACGTCGTCTGCAACCGCCGCGGCGCCATTTTTAACCTCTTCAACATCGACTGTTGCTGCTTCGCTGGTGGTGCCGCCCGCGTCATTGTCGTCATCCGTGACATCGTCGCCGTCGGTGTCGAGCGCGCCAGTGTCGTCTTCCAGCTGCTCCGGGCCTGTGGTGTCCCTCGGCGAGTTGTGTGCGACGGTTGCGCCCTCTGCGTGTCGGCAGGCGCTGCCACTGACGTCACAGAAGTGTGTGCCCCAGGTGGCGTCGCCCTCGCCGCATCCGGGAGGCTGTGCCAAGAGCAGGCGGAAGAGGAAGCTCTCGGGGGATGCAAGGAAACGGGATGCAACATCCGTATCGGTAAGCCAGCATGCGAGTTCAGAGGTATGTCACTCTTCACTAAGGGCCAGGACGTAGAGCAGCTCGCGGAAGTGGTCTTTCCCTTCTTGTTTACTACTTTCACTTCCTTTCTACCGGCCCGCCGCAGTGGCTCAGTGGTTACGGCGCTCGGCTGCTGACCTGAAAGACGCGGGTTCGAACCCAGCCGCGCCGGTCGAATTTCGATGGAGGAGAAATTCTAGAGGCCCGTGTATACTGTGCGATGTCAGTGCACGTTAAAGAACCTCAGGCGATCGAAAATTTCCGGAGCCCTTTGCTACGGCGTCCCTCATAGCCGGAGTCGCTTTGGGACGTTAAACCCCCATTAAACCTAAACTTCCTTTCTGCCTTCCTGGTCTTTCACTTCCTGGTCTGTCTTTCACCGTCTTTCTCTCAAGGAGTGCCTCAGTGAGTGTATTAGAGTTCTTTCTGAACGTCGTCAGTATCAGGCTTGCATAGCACATAGTTCGCTGTGATTTTGTGTTCACGCCTGATCCCTTGCGAAGCAACGTTTTCTTCAGTGTGTTTGACATGTGCACGAAAAGGACTCGTAAGGTCAGTTTATCTGGGCCTGGAACTTGACTAGCAGTTGCTCTGGTTGATATTCATTTGTGGTGCCTTCTTAGCGAAGTAAGAACAGTTCTTACTTGACGTAAGAACTCTGCCTCACGTTTTCTTTCGTTTTTAAAACGCAAACCGTCTTATGCATGCAATTGATGGGCAAGTAAGATTTGGTTGGTTGACAGTAAGGGCTAGGCGCAGGCCGATGAGAACAGCTATCGCTTGAAAGGGGACTCGTGAAGTTGGGATGGCGCAGATAAGGGCTCGCAGGCTACCACAATCGCTGAGAAACTTGGCATCTTGAACCGAGGAGTTTTCGCGAGCATTTGCATTTTTGAGCCATTGCGATCGCTCGGAGATCAGACGGTAAAGCGTCGAGCGAAGTCTCGATAACTCACGGAATGCTTCCCGCAGAACAGGATCGATGCGTGAGTCGCCGTATCATACCCGTTGCCGACTCAGAAGCAGTCTTCGCTGAGAGACACCTAAGCTTTTACCGCTGGCAGCTCCGATAGCAGCTAGGTCTAGAGTGAATCCCGCTCTTGCATTCTTTGTGGCAGTTGGTCTCCTGTACGTCACGTTTTTTCTTCTTATTCATTCGTCACCGACGCCCGTCGGTGGCGTCTGCATTGAGACCCACTAGCATGCGCAGGCAATAGCTTAATGCGGTTTCATCACGGACGTAGGTGTATCACTGTAGTTCTTTGAAGTAGGTCGTCGTCTAGAGTGTATGCAACCGAAAAACAGGTGGTCACGTGACGTCATAGCTGGCGACATCTCGACGCCACGCGACTACCTATGGACAAATGGTCGCAGACTTGGTGTAGCCTGTTGCCACAGTTGTATAAACGATAGTTGGCGGCTTGCCGCCGCCCTTGGACTCAGCTATCGCTGTCAGTTTTTACACCAGTGGGAGGGGGGAGGTTTCTTTATTCTAGTTCCTGTCATCGTTCCGAGCCAGCAACGTCAGTGTGTTCGGTTAGTTTCTGTGTAGGTGAGCGCCATTCAGCTACTGACTCGCTCCATTTCGCTCAGCCAAAACTGCCTGAACACGACCACAGGCTTATGTTTTTGTCTGTTTGATGCATTTGTTTTTTTTTTTTGTCTATAAAAGGATTTTTCTTAAAGGAATAGCATAACCCCACTAGCCGGTACTCTGATGTTTCCGTGAGTCCTGACTGGCACACTTCACTAGTTCCCTTTCAGCTTTCCGAGAAATGCAGTGATGTTTTGAGTGTGGGCCTGGGCGGGGTGAGTCGACGTCTTTTGGTGAGCATTAAGTACACCGAACGCGGGTGCCTCGCGCAGGATGAGGAGCCCGAGGACGAGGACATCTGCAGGCGCAGGGAGGCTGAGGTGGAGTCCCTTCTTCGGCATTGCGTCGACCTCGTCGCCGAACGGTTGGACCCGCAGCGCACGGCGTCCGGCAGTACCAGCACCACCGCCAGCAGCAGCAGCTGCACCAGCCCATTAAGGAACCACAGGGAACAACACCAATCGGAATTGCGCCGTAACCATGAAACCCATCACCAGGCGTCGCCACGCAACAGCCATCGTCACCAGGACCACCGCCAGCAGAGGGAGAGCCGCCACCAGGAACGCCACGCTCACGAAGACTGCGAGGACGCCGGCAGAAGCCAGGAACGCCGGAACCACGTCCTCGACCACCGCACGGGTCATCATCACCATCATCCACTGCCGAACCACACCTCACAGCCGAATCACAACTCGCAACAGCAACAGCAGAACCACAAGAAGCAGCATCACCTAAGACAAGCTGCGTCGGAGGCTCCGTTGCCGCCTCCGTCGCCCGACTGCAGCAGTAGCAGCAGCAGTAGTAGAAGCATTCCAGACGAGGAAGAGTCCGGGTGTATATTAGAAACAGAGACTACAGCGAATGCCGATGCGTCGGCGTCCGCATTGTCGATAGCGGTTTCGTCGACGTCCGCACCGCCGGTAGCGGCTTCGTCGACGATAGGTTCGCCGACGGGGATCTCGCCGGCGAAGGTTTCGTCGTCGACGGCGGGCCCGTCGACGTCCTCGGCGGCGGCGGCCTCGTCGTCGGCACCGTCCTCTTCCTCCTCTTCGTCGTTCGCGGCCGCGCCCTCGCCGTGTTCGTCGACCCAGTCCTCCGTGGTGGCCGGGGAGGACGGGCTGTTCTCGTGCCGATGGCTGGACTGCGAGATGCGGCTCCGCAGCGAAGAGGCCCTCGGCGACCACGTCCGGGCGGCGCACGTGGATACTCAGACCAGGGACCAAGGCCTCTACGCATGTCGGTGGCAGGGATGCAAGGTGAGACCCGTGTCCCCCTCCTCCTTTGCCTGTCTTTCCCCGCTCAGTGTGAGGCTGTACAGGAAGCGCCATCTGTTGTCGTGCGATTTAAGCGTGTCTGCAGGTGCGGGAATTCATAAGATCAGAACTCTTTGATCGTCATGCCAGTTTGGAAACTCCGGTGGTGATGAAAACATTTATTGGGAAGGGACAGGAGGTATGCTTGGATCAGCCCGTAAGGGACAGGTGCTCACGAGCTCTAGGTGGAGGTCCCTAGTATGGGACCCCAGTGGCGATGGCCGCCGCCCGGGCGTGCCCGACTAAGGCTTGTTGGGCCTGTAAGTCGTGGTAGCCGAGCAGGGTCGCCTCCCAGACCTGCCCTGTGTCACAGTCCGATGCTCTGAGCCGAAATTCGAGCTTAGCAGTCGGTCACGCCACCGGTTTCTTTCAAATGAAGTGCTCAGCGCTGCACAAAAAGCACGGATATATTGAAGAAGGAAGTCTCCGAGTGCCACCATTAGCTGACTGTCTAGCTCATAGACGGGGCCACTGTCCCGCAGGGCACTTTTTTCTTATTTCTTTTTTTAAGCCCAAACTGACATCTGTATGTCGGCCCAGCCGGACAGTTTTCTTTTTAGTTTTTTTCCTGCCCATTTTACTCTTCGTTTGTTGGCCTTCCCTCAGGTGCAAAAGGGAAAAGGCGAGTTTCGAAGTAGACGTTTGCAGCCGCTATGATAAAAGAGCCAGTCTCGTGGGATGGCGGTCAGAACGTTGGTCACATCTGTGAAACTCCTCATTGGACCAATGCATCTAAGTTGGACGCTGCGACTGGGCTGAATGGGGAGGTTAGCAGATAGTCTGGCCGCCTGGCGGGACTCGCGTGAACTTCCCAGGCCTCCCGAATCTTAGACACTTGAGGAATGAAAAGCTTCCGGGCGTCGCGAACAGCTGATTGCCAAGCGCATAGCCAGAGCCACTGTCAGCTAACCTCCAGTAATGGCCGCAGCCTGTCGTTGGAGTTTGTTTCTAAATTGTGTAACTGAAATTAAATAGCTCTGGTAGTGGTAATATGGGGTGCACCACGGGACAGGGTGGATTTATGGGACCATACTGCATCCCGTTTTATGGCGACAAAAGTCTAACGAAGTGGAAATTTTCGGCCGGTCGGTGCATAGAGATGAAGTGAGAAGAGAACAGCTCAGGGACAGGACCTGTTCCGTTCTGTTCTCACAAAGTCCGAGAAATGCGTGCTTAAAATGACCCCCCCCCCCCCCCCCCCCTGAACCGCCCCCTGTAAGGATGATCTATAAACCCGCCTCTGCTATGGCTGTCGTTGCCTCTTCATTTGCCTAGGACGGGGTGTAAAGTTCTTGAGGCACTTTTTGCATGCAAACATTAAAGAAAAGCTGGAGAGGCCGATGGTCAGTGCAACAAAAGGTGAGGGCTAATGGATGTCTTGCAGGGGGGGCAAAAAGAAACGGAAGTTCCGATGACACCGCTGTAAGCACGCCTAACTACCTCATGCCCGCGTAGCCCTCCCGCCTCTACTTCTGCGTGCATTTTTGCTGCGCTGTCGGCGGAACTTCGTCGAAAAGGGTTCTAAAGAGCTCCCCTACTACACTCTGCGTCATTCGAATTCCCCATCCCGCGGCGTCTTTTATGCCCGCCTAGTAGTGGGCTTTCCCGTGGCGCTCCATCTAAGAGCACATAGCAGAATCTCCGCTTCGCCTCTCTCGACGAGCAGTGACTACGAGGCGGCGGCCCCGTCCCTTTTACGGTCGCCGGGATGGTTCTCTCCCGGCTTGGCTTCGAGGGTTTGCGCTGGGAGGTCTTCTCTCCATCCGGTGTTCGCCTTTTTTTTTGTGCTTTGCTTTACCTGCCTTTTCTTTGTCTCGCCCACCGCCGTTTTTAATTGGCTGGGGTGGGTGGTTCTCGTTTGCAGGCTGCAGCCTTCCCTTCTGTTCAGGACGGTTGGAAAGTAAAGTTCCGTGGGCTTAGTTTGGCCCTGTCCTTGTAGTGTTTTGGAGGAGAGAAAAATGGGGATGGTGGGGAGGCAGGGCTGATTTGCCGGAATTTGCAAAGAGTATAAACAAATCTTTTATTGAACTCTATCTTTTTACCAGTACATTTCATACCGATAGGCGCCACCGTCTGTGCGAGTTTCTTACGCTTTGTCCACCACAGGAAAAAGTTAGGTGGCGGATGAGATTAAGAAGTTTGCGGGGATACGGTAGCCGCAACTGGCAAAAGCACAAAAAAAGGCACAAAAGTTGTTAACAGAGAGAGCTGACCAGGTCGCCGAGATCCAAGAGATCAAGGCCACCAAGCGACAGTAGCCCACCTGCTCCAGAAGGGAGCCTTCCTCTTCAAAGACTGTATAAAATTTATTCTCTCTCTCTCTCTGGCAAAGGACAGGGTTAATTGGAGAGACATGGGAGAAGCCTTTGCCCTGCAGTGGGTGTAGTCATAGTCATACTGATGATGATTATAGAACTGCCGAGACCAAGCTCACACGCATGCGTAGTTTGCACTGAGGTCGTTTCCCTGGGGGGCTGTGGCATAGCTGTCACGGCGACGTTGAACTCCTCGTCGGCCGCTGCAGTCGGGGGATGTAATGTTGAGGGGGCGCTTATCGCTCTTATCTGCGCCCACTCTTTGCTTGGCTTCTGCCGTTATCTTATTCTATCTCGTTTGTGCCCCGAGAGAGGGCGGAAAGAGAGACGGCGTCTTGCCTGTGGGAGGAGACGCCACTTGGTGGGAGACCCCGCAGCTGCCACTGCTCATCACGGAGCTCCGAAACACATACCGTGTTCACGCGAATGTTAGGCGACCAGTGGTTTCGGGCGCATCCCTCAACGCGCCTCTTAATTCCCTGTTTGTTTTCTTTTCGCGAACCTATTTAACACTACGAACAACATCAGTTATTGTTTATTAATTTCGCTCGGATTGGGAAGAAACAATCTTTAGGCGCGAAAAACATACCGCAGAAACAATAATTACAAAGATAACTCAGGTCTGAAGTAAAAAAATAGACAAATTAAGCTCGCCTACCTGGGTGCGCAACGAGATTACTTGATACTCAGTGGGGAACAGCTAAAATACGGGGTGATAGTTCGGGATATTGAGGTCGAGATGTGTTAGAGCGGCACTATTGGATGACATTCTTGTCGGTATGGAATCTTGTGACTTGAGCAAAGGTACTTGTGAAAGAAAAATCAGCTCTAATTTGGCAGTAACCGTGTATTTCAGGTTAATTTACTAGCATTGCCGTTATCATTGATTATACTTACCTGTGCAGTACTTAACTTAAACAGGTAAGTTACTACGGTATAATCAACGATAGCGGCAATGCTGTGCGATGTCAGTGCACGTTAAAGAACCCCAGGTGGTCGAAATTTCCAGAGCCCTCCACTACGGCGTCTCTCATAGCCTTAGTCGCTTTGGGACGTTAAACCCCATAAACCACACCAAACCACACCAAACGCCGGTTGAACCCTTCATTTCTTTGCGGACCAGACTCGCAACAAAGTTTGAAAAAGAAGCTTTCTGTGTTAGTTGATGGGAACAGAATAGATTTTCCTTTTTTCCCCCGGTTTCAGGCGAACAACAGTTAGGGCCCTTAAAACGATCATGCATCATCACCTTAGCCCGAGCGTGCCGTACTATACTCCCAAGCATCGTCGCGCCCTTTCTCTTCAACCCCTCCTTCGCATACGCCCACCCACAACCAGCCCACTGTCACGTTTTAACGACTCGCTTGTCGTTAACAGCGAAAACGTGACAGCCAACTGACCCGCATAGCGCGAGCGCGCGCCCGACATCCAAACAGGGCGTGAGTCAACTCTTTCCTGCTTTCTGCTCCGTTCTTTTTTTTTTTCTTCGACTTTTTCTGCTGTCTTTCGTTTCTGGAGCAGACGACGAAAACGTGCAGGCTCGCGCTCGCGCGAGCAGACGACAGCTTTACCCGGGGGGGGAGGGGTGGGAATTGTCCTATCCTCACGTCCGTTCGCAGCAGTCGACGGCGACACTTCGGGCGCTGGCTCCGTCACGCCGCACGGGATTTCGATTAGGCTTAGTCATTTATTTTCTTTGTTAGCGTCCCGCGTTGTGTCTTTAGCACCTCGCTTATTGCTTTTTCTTTTAATTCTGTTGTCAGTAACTGAGAATGGCGGGGTGGGGGGGGGGGGGGGATGACTGCGTTGTATATCGGCTTAATTAGTACCGCCGCCTGTCGCCAGTTTGATCGCGTTAATGACCTTTGCTTTTTCCTGTTCGTTTTATTCTCGTGCCCAGCGAGGCGCGTGCTGCGTAGCTCGGAATAAAAATGGCGACAGGGGGGAGAGATTCGCTGTGGGGGAGATAGCGAAGGTGTGGTAATTCTACGTTCGAATTGGGGTGAAACGTGTCGCCCCCTATTAGCGCGATTGTGAGGCTTAATTAAGCGGGCGAAGGGGGAAGTTGATTGTTGTTGTTTTCTGGCCCGGGGAAACGAGCGTTGTGTTTCGAGTAGGTCGTGGACAGGAAAGCGGTGTTCTTAATAGTCCCTCTAGGCGCCACTGCAATTTGGTTAAACGATCGTTTGGGGCTAACCTTCCTTTTACCTCTCCGAGCGGATTTTATATTTCGCGTTTAATTTTTTTTCCTCGGCTGTAGACATTTCACGCTTTTATGTGAACCGTTTCGACTGGTAGGTTTAACTGCTTTGGAGTTGTCAAATTGTACAGATCGGGTTCCGCCTCCAACAAAGTAGCGAATTTGAACTGGCACCGGTTTTTGGGAGGTGAAATATAAAGTTTCTTAGCAACCAATAGCAACGCGTGGTGTCGCGAGGGTCGAGAGTTTTCATCTTACAAAAAAAATAGCGGGGAAAGCATACATTCGTACATGGCTGTTTGTTTAAACATATTCTTTATTCCTGTCCTGCGTCGATTAGAGTTCTACGTTCGACAAAACTGGCTTTCTTTGGTTTAGTCGATCTGCTGCTGGAGTTTATTGGTTTTCCGGTTCAATTTTCTTTTGCCCCATACCTTTTTTTTTTAAAGGCCCCGTGCTGCGGATTACAGGAAAGTGGTGGTTTCATGGAACGAACGGAACGTGCGCTCTTTTTTTTTGTATGTTTCGTCATTAAACTCTGCTGGTCTTGCGAACTCGAAAAAGGCCTGAGGGCGAGAGTTTCATAAACCGTTGTTTGCCGTCTCGGCTGCGCGGCCCTGAACTGGATGGATGAAAGCGGTCGTCGTCCGTCGAAGCAGACGACCGTGCGCGCGTCGTCTGCTACGCGCTGCCTGCGGCCATTGCTTCGCTTCGGTTTGCAGCAGCAGACGACACGTCACTTTCGCTTTTCATCCTCGCCCTCCTCCTGCCTACGCTAAGCCTCGTTTAACTTTTATTCTCTTCACCCTCTTTGCGCGTTCTTTATTTTTACGAGCACCTTTTGTGTCGCTCAGTGGCTTTGTTTTGTCTTTCGTTGGCACAATGACCCACTTCCAGCTCCCGCCACAGGTGTCGCTGTAGGCGGTAACTCTTTCTGCTCCTATCCGCCCGCGCTCGGCCCCCGCTCTCTCCATTCTTTTTATCTTTCGATCTCGGTTGGCTTCGTCCGTTCCGTCGTCTGCGCGCTTGGCTTTCAGTCGGCTTTGGGCCGTTGTGGCATTCGTTTATATTTGATCGTTTTTTGTTTGGCCGCTGACACTGCTGCCGTTGGCAGTGAAATAACAGTAAAAAAAGAAATGGGAAAGCAAGCCGCTTTCGCGTTTGTTTCTTGTTTTTGCTTTTACGTTGCACCGTCGGTCGTGACGTTTACGGTCGCCGTTTCTCTTGTAATGGCTTCGCCCTCCTCTTCGACTGGCGAGCAGAAAAGTTGAATAAGAAAGCGCGCCGCTGTAGACTGTATGTATGTATGTTATATGTATATATGTTCTTTTCTTTTCCGAGTTCCGCGCCGTAGACCATTGCGTGCCGTCAGTCTTCTCACTCGCTCGCCGCGCGGTGTTGCTTCGCTATTTTTGTTTTTTTTTCTTCGCCGCTGCGGGTTTCCTGTCCGGAGCCGTGTTCGCACGCGACAGCGCTCGCTAACCAGCTGTTCCGTGGGCTCGCCGTCTGTGTTTCGGATCTTTTATTTTTATTTTTGGCTGCTGCATCTTTATTATGTCTGCCCCGGCCCCCGAACGGCCTTGGTTCGGCTTTTCTGGTCACTACCGCCGGAGCTGGTGACGTCACTGTGCATGCGAGAACACGCCGTTTGTGGATGGAGGTAGCGTAAGAGAGGGAAAGGGGGGGGGGGGGGAGGTGTTGTCCGTCTGCGCTTCATCCGCGAGTGAACAACGGGGCCGCCGGCCGAATGAAGTTTAGAGCGTCGTTACAGGTGTCTGGAGCGGGTGAGGGCACTGAGGAGGTGTGCGGGCAATGGAGTGGACGCCATTTTCGGGTGCTTTATTTTTTTGGTTCACTTCGTTTTGGAGCGTGATTCTGGCGCGATCTGACTCAGAACTGCGAAGCGCACGCGAAATTGTGCGCCCGTGTCCAACGCGTGCTGCTCCGCGGACTAGCGAGTACCAAAAGGAAAAGCCGCCTTAAAAAAGAATAAATTCGGTCACGGAGTTCGTCGTTATTTAGCTAAACCTAGGGCCCAGTTATGCTTCCTGGTAACGTTCGAATGATAATGTCATGCTGCACGGAAGGCACATTGCTATGGATGGCGGATTTTGTAAAGGGTGGCGTAGAATTCGACGTTGCGGTCTTCGTTTGCGTCATGCAGGCTTGGAGTAAGAAAGCTGTCGCATGAGGGCGTGTTCAGGGTCCTGGTTGATTCAATTTGCGGAGCTTTACTGATTGTCACGCCACCCGCGTCGTTGTCGTGGACTATCCAGATGAGCTCCTGAGATCGTTATAGCGTATTCAGAAAACTTGCAGAGGTGCACTAGTTGCCCCGAGATGGCGCCTCCGCCTGACCACCACCTCCAGAAACTGGCCGCAGGTTGTGCCTGAGTTTAATTTAGACATCCGTAACTGGTACCGCGAAAGAGCTCTGATTAGACACATTTAGCATACCGTGTTACCGTTACCCTTACCGGAAGACCGCGCGTCGTAAGTGCGCATGCGTAAATCGCCTTGAGGACGCCAGATGGTGCCAGGTACAGTTCACCTGCTCCTGGTACTCCGCTATCGGAAACGGTAACACGGTATTAGAGAGTTGTAGCCTCACCGTACGATAAGCACGGCAACTACGGCAAGTGCTACCGTGCGGCAAATGTGGCTAGGCAAGTCTGGCAACGGTGACGCGCTGCTTATGGTTGCTAAGCGTAGCCGTATTTGCCGGACGGGTGTTCGGCTACGCTGAAACCGTCAACTGCTAAAGCCCTGTCGTCTGAGTAGGCCTCTCCTTCCCTCCCCCGCAGGTTGTTCGAGCGTCGCTCGTGCTCTCGCCAGTGGCTGGAGCGCCACGTGACCCAGAGCCACTGCGGCTCCCGGCCCTTCCCCTGCATCGTGGCTGGCTGCGGGCAGCGCTTCGGCTCCCAGGGGGCGCTGCAGAGGCACGTCAACGCCCACTTCGAGAGGTCGCTCAACGGTGAGAACGGGCTTTTGCACTCTGCCGGCGTTTTCCTCCTTTTTTCTGCAGTACGCTGGCGGAGGATCCGCCGGTTAGCGCTGGTAAGCAGCAGTGACACGGCAGGTTGTCGCTCTTTCGAAGTATACCCTCCTCTACCATAAGGGACCTACTGGTATCTCTGCATTACAGTCCCTGCCAGTATCCATCTTCACGAGGTCAGCTAAGATACCGTTAACTCGTATTTGTTCCTGAGTGCACTCCGCTGACCTCCTGTCTCTCAGCATTTGCTGGTAACTTGTTAGGATAAGGGTAAGGATCCTGTTATTAGTCTGTTCTGACAGAAAACTCCGTGACGTAAGCGCTCCGGGGCTGTGTGGCCAGCTTTTCGCTGGTGAGATCGGGTCTGTTGACTGTGTGTCGGGAGCTGGCCGTTGAAGGAGGTACAGGTCCGTTCGGCCTGGGCTCTTGGGACCTGTGGGTAGCCCCTGTGGGTAGCCCCTGTGGGTAGCCCCTGTGAATAGCCCCTGTGAATAGCCCCTGTGAATAGCCCCTGTGATAGCCCCTGGATAGCCCTGTGGATAGCCCCTGTGGATAGCCCCTGTGGATAGCCCCTGTGGATACCCCTGTGGATAGCCCCTGTGGCTATCGCCTTGTCTTCTTCAGCCCCCTCCTGCAGTTCTTGAGTTTGTCCTAGC
>NC_143020.1:112396367-112420077 GCF_055824585.1 Amblyomma mixtum | reverse complement strand
GAGCGCGACCTCGAATGGAGTCGCGCACACACATACACTACAGGGCTGTATCCACCCATAAAGCTGCGACTTCGAGCGCTCCGTGAGCGCTAAAACGACCCCTAACCACTTTCCCTCTTTTCCGTGTCATTACAGCACTCGCGAGGTTCTCCGGGTAGGACGAAGGTGTCGATGGTGGCCGGCCGAGTGTGTGCCCCCCGGTAATTACGAACATGGTCGGGAGGACACTAACGAGTCGATAACCAGGCTCGCGAATCGTCCCGGAGCGGCGGCGGCGACCACGGGGGTGGCAGTGGGGAGTGAGAGTGTAATCTACGCTAATCGGAGAAGAAAAAAAAAAGCGACATCGCGAGTGATATCGATTATGCACTCAGTGCCTGATGTAGTGCCCGCACAAAAACACCAAACCCGAGAAGACAGAGCACAGACGCCGCCATAACGAGGGTGTTCGGGGGGAAAACTCACCAGAAGGCGCTGCCGCTTCGTGCCAGGCTTCGATGATCAGAGAGAAGGTACCCTGGAAGAAAGAACGGGGAGGTAATTAGCCTAAATTACCCGGCGTGTTCGATTAACTAATACGCTTTCCACTCCATCACTACACGCTTCAACAGTTGTGCACTAGCAAACTAAGCACTAAAGCAGCGAACACCCCCCCCCCCCTCCTCCTCCCCTTGTTTGGTCAACATTGACACAAACGACCTTCATCAGACCATCTGTGGACTTTTCTTTCTTGCCGTTAATTAGCAATTTTTGTAGTACCTCTCTCCGTAATGACCCCACTCAACAACAACTTGCCTAATCGAGGACACGCCGTGATCGCTCATTATCAAGTAAGTTAAGTCCAATTTACTAAGCTGTATAACAGACCACTGCATTGACTCCCGGCATACGATACAAATAGCCGCCGCAGTTCACACACGTCCCGCGCAAGTCGTTCGGAAACCAATACAGAGGTTAAAAAGGGTCACACTTTGAATGACGTGCGTATGCGGGGAGTGTGCGTTTCTGTCAAGCACTTGATCGACAGACGACCTATCTCCAGATCTGTGCGCACGCCTCCGACATGACGTAATCCAATGTTAAAAAAAGCACCGAGCAGCACAGCACAGCAATCGGCTCAATACTGCAGGTTTTACTCTGTTCCTTTGCAGGAGTGGCCTTTGCCACCGCGTTTCCAATATTGGGCCGACTAACTGCGCTGGAAGACCAACTCATGGAGCGGCATAGGATAGCAGGAGGAGTCCTATACTCACGGGCCAGGAGAACTCGAAGGGAAAGCGGATGGGGGGCCGCGAGGCGTTGAAGAGGGCCCCGTCCGAGCCGGACTGGAGCAGCACGGGCGTGCTCAGCTCCCCGTAGGTGCAGGGCGAGTCGGTGTCCACCGTCTTCTGGTAGTGCTTGAGGCAGACGCGGAAGGAGACGCGGCAGGGGCTGCCCGGGCAGGGCACCCCTTCCGACGAAGGGGGCAGACCCGTCGAGCAGCAGGCGCCCTGAGAGTCGCGGTTCGAAGGGTTCGAGAACGAGCCCAGCCGCAGCTCGAACACGCCGGAGCCAAGCACCTGCGGAAAAGGTGGGACACGTGAGCACTCCTCGAAAAACAGGAACTTTACACTTTGCAACGCTATTGAGAACCACGCATAAGGTGCAACAACTCGGCACAAACAAAAACACAAAACAATCTCTAACTGATAATGTTTGGCTCTTCTTACGGGATTATTTTAGTTTTCGGTAAAGGATTTGTTGAAAATAAAAGAGGTCTGAATGCGCGAGAGACCGACAGAGAATAGCGCGTAGAATTATGAAAAGTTTATATAAGCAGCAGCAGATAGCCGTGATAGCTAAAGCAGACGGCACTCAACCACTGAGCAGCAGACGAACTCTTACAGCAGACGACAAATACTTGCGGCGCTGCGGAGCTCGCAGAATAAAGAAAATGTTCGCGCATGCGTAACACCCAACACAGGTGCAGTATAGCATCAGGGGATTCCGTACGATTGAGACAGACGACAGCTGGCTAAGCAGACGACAATGTCGAATAATGCAGACGAAAAGAGTGCGAGGGGGTTCGGCGACGTATCCGCGTCGAGCAGACGGCGATACACTGTAAGTGAAAACGCGGGCGACTATACCATTTCGCGTGACAAGGAATCGCGTACTTGGAACAAGTGAAACTACATGAGCTTCGGCGGAGCCAAGTGGGATCCAGTTCATCATGGCTCAGCCCCCCGCATGATAGCAATAAGCTTATAAAGTACGGCGCAATCAAAAGACACGCTATGCGACCTAACATGACGTCTGACCGGGAAGACATGAAGACAGAGAGAGTATATACAGGCGAACAAACAACAATGAAAGAAGCTCACTATACCGGAAAACAGTTGGCAATCACGCGCCCGTTCACAGAATCGCTCTAAGCAAGAACGTCGCATTAAAGATTGTCGAATCACCACTCGAATGAGCTTTTCCCATGAACGAAGCGAGGCAGACCAACGTACACACAGAAAATCGCACAACGAACACGTTTTACCGGGTCCGGAAAACGGTCATCGATTATAGCTGAGCAAGAGCGTAGGCAGCCGGGAGGTGGATAAATGAAGTGTCAAATTAGCGGATTTCCTCAAGGAGGGAGGGGGACGGGGGGGGGGGGGGGGGGGGGGCTAGGAAGTGAAGAGAAGAAAAAATATACAAAAGAAGAAAGCAGAAAAAAAAAGACACCTCGAAGTACCAGACTCCAGAGGTCGGAACTTAGCTCATTTTACGCGTACGACGAACCTTGCAACCGGACAGTGCAAAAGAAATTCCTGACCGCCTCCTCCTACCCTCCACCCGGCATTCCAGCCCTCACCACTCTCATCGAGAAACGCGAGGGTTGGGAGGGGGTGCTAAAACCAGAGAGAGAGAGAGGGGGGGGGGAGAAGACTGGTTTATGGCCGAGATTGAAAATTAATAACCGTGCAGGGAACATGCGCGTAATCAACGAACAAAATCAGTTAAGCATCGTTTACAAACTGGGCATAATGGGGGCGAACGGCCTAAACGACACGCTGAAAAACTCGTAATTATCCTGCTACCGTACGCGGAAAGGAATACGGGAGCTATAAAAGATGCCGCGCGAGGACATTGTAGTATGCACAGCTACATGGAAACTCCAGGCGAGTGCAATCCCAATTCGTAGCACATTTGACATCGTAGCCAATTTGTCGCTACCTAACGCCGCAATAACGGCTGTCATCGTCTGCAACAGCGACAGCAACCGTCTGCAACCGAGCTAGCTCGATATCGACGCGTCGCCTGCTCGGAGACCACCGTATACACGCGCGGCGTTTTCAATTGTCACTCCGGCCAGCCCCGACGTGATAAGTTGCTGCCGCCTCCGTCCCCGAAGAACAAAAGGCAACGAACGAACACAAGCAGAGCCGCTCGGAAGCTCTCACGCCGGGCCGGTTCGGAACAAGCAGGGAGCCGCGATCGGTCCGTGACACGGTCACTCGGCGCCCTACATCCATCAGCGCGGGTTCCCGAACGCCTCCCAGGCAGCGCGCGCGACCCCGAAGAGAGCCGCTAACAACAATGGGGCTTCTTCGCATCGGCACCGACGCATGGCAACTTTCGCCCGGGCCGCCAATGCGGTTTTGCGGACGCCAGGACCACACAACGCGAAAAGCGGAGGCAGACGACACGCAAATACACGGCACGAGGCAGACGACACGCAGACGGCGCGGAAGCAGACGACCACCCTCCGTACAGTGGCAGACGAATGGCTGCATTCGCAGACGACGCCACCGCCAGCGCTAATTATTTTTTGTTTTTTAACGCCTCACACATAGAAAAAAAGAAAAGAAACAAGTAATGGCAACGTGCTGAAAGTCAACTATTTCTCCTCTGGTTTTGGTACCGTTTCAACGGTGTTTTGTTCTAACGACGTGCAGAACTCGGGCAAAAAGAAAACCTGAAAAGGCGCAAAACGACACAGAAGACCGACAAAAACGCGAGCAAGACAGGACTCTGAGCGAGGGAAAAAAAAAAAAAAAAGAGAGAAATTGGGAAGCAAGACAAAAAGGTCGAATGCGGAAGATAGGAGAAAGATCACACCGCGGTGCCAGTCTACAGCGCATAGAGAGATGGACGGCAGAGACTTTT
Organism: Amblyomma mixtum; assembly: GCF_055824585.1. NCBI lineage: Eukaryota > Metazoa > Arthropoda > Arachnida > Ixodida > Ixodidae > Amblyomma > Amblyomma mixtum. The sequence continues at coordinate 112,415,937 of NC_143020.1, read as the reverse complement.
TTGTTTAGTTTTCCGTCGACGTATAAACAAACGCGTCGGCCGCGCAGCCGAGAGGGACGCAAAAAGTGTTGTGTGTGTATGTCCGTGTACCTCTGCTGTGTTTACGTACGCCAGAGCCGGGTGTCGAGACGGCGCTATCACTCGCCACCACGAGAGGGCGCAACTTCACCAACCGAAACCGACTCGCAGCCACACACAGAGAGAGACTCACGTCGCCTCCTCTTCTCGAGCTAAACAAAACAAAGGCCCGTGCGCGAGTGTAATGAATGTATTCGAAAGCCCACAGCTGCTTTTCGGACGCCTTTCAACGAAAGCCGTTCTTCGCACGCGGCAGCCACCATTGCTGCCCCCCCCCCCCCCCCCCCCCCCCCGCCAACTGTTTCCCTCTGGTGGCCCGGTCAGGTTCGGCGGCCTAACGACGGCGTCACGTAGCGCGCGGATTCCTTCGGGAAGAGAGCACACCAACGAAGCAAGTTTCCATCCGGAGAATAGCACCAACACCCCTGGGTGTGTGTTCGTGTGCAGCTCGGGGTTCAACGACCCGCTCTCCTCAACTGTCTCTCAAACGCCCCGAACAACAACGAACAGCGCTTTCCGGGAGTAGCAATCCAAATTGCGCACACAGAAACCCGTCCGAAGTGCGAAAGGAACCGCGGTCAAGACGCTTTTTGTGTTCTCTGTCTGGTTATCAGGCTCCGAGAAGCGTGAACTGAGTCAAAACAAACACTTCGGGCTTGTAAACGAAAAGAACCGTTAGCTACCAACAGGGCCAGGTTGGTTTTTTTGTTTTGTTTATTTTCTTTCGACGCGGAAGAAAAACGCTTTTGAACTCCACAATAAATAAATCGGCAACGTGTCTCACAAAGCAGTCGTGCTTTGTCAACGTTGTTACAAAAGAGGTGGCTTTTCATAGCAACGTGTACCGAGGCGGCGCCAGAACTACATAGCCTTCCTAGCGCTGTGAATGCCGTTGAGAGCACTTCGACACTCGTACAGCTCTCAAGAACCGCAAAAACTGAAAGCGATTACTTCTACGCTCGCGCCGTATTACGTTACACAAACAAAACAAAAAAGATAAAAATCACGACGCCTTGAAGTTATGAAACGAATACGGAGCAAAGCCGACTTACAATAGTTGACGAGCGGTATAGTTGGTGTATCATGTTCATACACTGCGCATAGTACGAAGGCGAGATGTGTCGATCCTCTTCTTCGTTCTCGCCCTTTGAGATGTGCATAAACAAGGCAGGCTTAACGGCACGCCATTAAAGAAAAAAAAAAGAGAAACAGCGGACAAGGCGAGGAGAGGAAAGGTGTAGGGCGAAGAAGCGAATGACCGAACGTGCTGATCGACCGGCTGCCCTTCCACGAACACCGCCCGTCTCCTGAACGCAAGAACCACACCGTTACGTACGGCGCGACGTCTGGGGCACAGAACACGCGCTTACGGGGAGGTGGTGGGGTTGAAGAAATCGACGGAGGAGGGTGGGGCAGGGCGAATGAGGGGAGATGATTACTCTCGCTCGGTAAGAGAAAGAAAAGAGAGCAGCATAAACAAGCGCGCCCAGGGTTTCCAGGAAACAAATAAAACAGCGCGCCAACGAGGAGATCCAGTCGCTTCCAACGTATAGCCCGACGACGGACGCCGGGTTCAAACCGCAAGGCTTACACACACCGGAGCAACCCTCCTCTCCTCACGGTTTTCGAGACTTCATCATCGACGCACAGTACACCCGTCGCAAAAGCAGCAAACAAAAGGCGACCACTTTATAGGTGTACTCGAGATTATGGAAACAAAGACGAGCCCCGGCCGGGGGTTCGTTGCTCTCTCGTCTGTAACGAATTGCCGAGGCGGCGATCGGCGAGATGTAATATAAAGTATACGCGCCGACCCAACAAAGAGAGGGGAGAACCGATCGAGAATCAACAGCGACCGCTAGAGAAAAGAGGCCTAAACAATGAGCCGCCCACGCGGGAAGAAAAAATAAAGAACAAACGCCGGGCACACGAGCTTATTTTTAACGCGCCGGGGGAATCTTTACGCCCTACAGCTTCGCTGTTTTTTGTTTTTCTTTTTCGCTTCTTGCCCTTTCATTGCGTTCAGATTCCGAGAAGAACAGACGTGCCGCTCAGCGCAGCGCGTAAGAAAAAGAAAGGATTCGTCTGCTCGCGGAGGATGTTCCGTCCGTCTGCTTCGCGCCAAATTGAATTCGTCTGCTCCGCGTGGCACGGGAACAGCAGACGACGCAGCGGCCATGACAAGTGCGAGACAAGCAAAGCAGCGATTAGATCGCACACTTTTCGAAGCTGTCCACAAAGTCACTGTGCCGAAGTCGGACATTAATTATTATTCCAGAACCAGGAGAGCCGAGCATCAGAATCATAATCATGTTTATTTAACGTCATTTAACATCGCGCCCCTTCGCTGCAATAGGAAGAACCCCACGAAGCTCCTCAAAACTCGCCGGCGGAGCTTTTTCGTCTGCTAAGCTCCGCACAAAAAAAAAAAAAAAAGTGACCGCAGGATTCGCACGCACTTTCATTTGGAGTTCAGTAACAATAAGGGTAAACCAATTCCGACAAAACTAGTCTTAAGCAAAGCATGCGCGTATACTATAAGCGAAGAGGAGCTCGTACGTCGTCTGCGCTACCGGGGATTCCGCGAAAGCTTCATTTCACGTCACCGAACCCCCCGGCGCTTCGCTATCACTCGTCGCATGGTCAGAACAAGGAAGTCGAGGAACGTCAGCTACAACCCCGACAGCGAATATGCAAAAACCGCAAGATAAAGAACAGCCCGAAAAAGGAAAAAAACGGAGACCGTAAAACAGCCTTGCAATACCCCCCCAAAACGGCCCCCACTGCAAGGGGTGAACTGAATCTTATTTTCGCGCCAGGCGTTCTCCTTATCGACGCCTGGTCGAAGGCGAAGCCAATAGGCCCAGAAGCAAGATGGAGAAAGAAGAGATTAAGAAAACAAACAAGAAAAAAAAAGAAAAGCACACGGGCGGCCGCGCACCCCGCCGGAACACCTGGCGCATATGTGCTACCCCCGCCAAGCGAGGTCGCCGCGGCAGCAGAGAGCAGAGCAGATGCCGGCGCGACACCTGCCAGCCTCGGCGCAGCAGACGACGAGCTTGAAATTTCAAATGCGCCGCGCTGTGAGCAGACGACGGGCCGATGTGAGCAGACGACTGAGCGTAACGGGCGTCAGGAATTTTTGCGCCTCGTGAGCGGCTGTTCGCGGTTTCGTAACGCCAAGGTGGTCAGAAATTCCGTCAGTATTAGGGTTTACAGACGAAGGAAGAGAAAGCACAAGCGAAGGCTTCGATGAGAGAGAGCGCGCGCGCAAATTCGAGGTGCAATAAACTACACATCGCTGGACACGATCAGATGGCAAGAGGCTTCAGTGCAAACTGATCCAGCCGGTAATTAGGGCTAGGATCGTACGAATGGTGCAAAAAAATCCAGACCAGAAGTGCTCGATCAAAAACAATGAATGGCGAGCATGCAAACGCTTTTTCGCTAGGATGGAACAAAGTGGACTTTACGGACCTTGGCAAATCCGATCCGAGAGTTGGCGACATTGTCGTCGAAGCGTCTCGAACCCACGTGTGAGGCGGATTGAACGTAACATGCGGTTGAACATAACATGCAATTGAAAGCTTCGCTTAGAAGCGGCGGAGATTCAAGAAAGCCCGAAATGCCCACAGTGAGAAACTGAACCTGCCTGGGAAAGGTATAACGGCAGACATATAAAATGAACACCACACAAACCACGTCCACCGCACACAGAGTCGATCCAGGAACTTGTCGCTTCGAAACAAAAGCAATCGACGAACGGCTCGCTTCCGAAGATATATAAAGCTCTGCAGAACACAGTACAAAAACCGCAACAATCAAGAGACGCGTTCCGCCCTTACTGATACCACTACGGACGGACTCCATCATGCGAACTATAACGTTACGACACCGGAAACGGCGGAGGAAGACAATGAATAAAAAAAGATTAAAAGCGCCAACAGGAACGGACTTTCTTTTTCAAGCAAAAGCCGGTATCTTCATTGCCCGCCAGCGCAAAAACAATCGCTGGTTAGAGCCTGCCGAACTCTGTGCTAACAAGCCTTCCGCCCAGACTCCAAGGACCGACGATGACGACGACAGTAGTGCAAAGCAAAAAAAAAGACAAACAGCCGAGAATTCTTTAAAACAGCGATAACGCAAAGTACTAAACAGCGACAAAAATCGCAAAACGCGGCGCGCGCGCGGGGGCGAACAGATGTTCTCCAATCGGTGCACAGCGCCGCATGCGCGGTTTGGCGCGGGACCCCGTCGTCGAAGCGACGCCCACCGATGCGCCACGCAGGGCACACACACGTCTACACCTCGCGAGACGCTATCTCTGCCGATGCAGGCGTGGTTTGCAGCGAAAACGATATATAATTACAAAAGAAAAGAACAAAGTCGGAGGGGAAAAAAAGCCGAGGTACACGCGAAAACTGCGCACTTTCTGTCCCCGGAGGACAGTGTCGCGCGTGCCCGGGCTTCTTAACGTAATCTTCGAGACGGCCGAGGTCGGCCCACCTCCGTCAACGTATAACGCAAAGAAACAAAACCAACAAAGCGAAAGAAAGCGTAACCGCCTACGGTCGACCCCGAACTGAGCGCGCACGCCCAAGTTATGTAGCACGGAGCGACCTGGGCACTGTGGTTGGCGGCGGGAGGCTCGTTCCGACGTTGCCCCGAGTATTACGACCGCTGGGGGAGAAATATCGCGTTAAGCGCACGCGGAGCGCCAAAGTAAATATATAAATAGGCAAGCCTAGACCGCCAATGACGCCCACGCTGGGATACACCGCGAGTGTTACCACCGTAAAAAACGTATGCACGCAGCGCAAGTCGGGTTCGTGAATGGAGAGAACTTGATCTTGCCTTTCCCGAGAGAAATCGGAAGCGCTGGTGGGCCGGAGAAAAGGGCGGAAAGCAGTCCGCATGCACTGGCAACGTAGTACTACGTCCGCCGTCCGGAGGCGGTGCAATCTCTGGATGTTTTGTACGAAAGCCGTCGTCCAGGGCCGGACTGCTGGAAAACAGCGTTCTGCTCGAGCCGAAACACTGCTGCTCCCTCATTACGCGCCCGTACAAGCTGTAGAGTTCGGCCACCAAGGTACACCGAGACGAAATGTTCCCTTCTCTATCTCCGGCAAATGAAGTCGTTTACTCGAACGCCTAATAAACTCAAAGTACTTGAAAAATGAAGAAGTTGGAAAGAGAAGAAAACTTGGAAAACAAACACACACCAGTGTCCGCGACTCGAAACCTTTCAAACAGTGGAGCGCCGCCTAATCCTGTTATAGAATCAGCAATCCAATCGGCTAAAACACAAGGCTCGTCATGAAGCGCGAGCTATATAGGACGTCGCCGCGGCGCCAACGCCACAAAATCAGGTAGGCCAGAGCTTTCTATAATTCGCCGCGGATTCCGCTGTTCCAGCTATTCCTATTTCATTGCTTTGGTTTGGTTTATTGGGGTTTGACGTCCCAAAGCGACTCAGGCTATGAGGGACGCCGTAGTGAAGGGCTCCGGAATAATTTCGACCAGCTGAGGTTCGTGCACTGACATCGCAGCATCCCGCGATATCAGACCTGGGGTCGAAAGTTGCTACCGAGGTGAGGGGGGCCCCACTCTCGGGGGGAGCCTCTCCTTGTCTTGTTCTCGGTACAGCGCACGCGCGCGAGAGAGAGAGGTGAGAGGTTTATTTCCAAACCCCTTCTTCTCATTCTTCTCCCCGACCGATGCTCCTGCGAGAGACGCCGCGCGTCTCGACGACCAGCCGCCGCCGCAGAAAAGAGGGGCTCGAGCCCTGGGGCTTCAAAAATAGAGCCGCTCTCGCCGGCGCCCCCGGAGCACCGCACCCGACGACAAAAGGGTGGAGCCCTGAGGAACACCGAAGAACCGCCCCAGAGGATGGAGAAGACCGCGCTCGCGGTTTACCCGAGCCCTTCTTCTACACGATGTGCACGGCCCGACGGGTATGGGTCGCCAATGTCTCAGTCGGCAAAGAAGAGGTCGTGCAGTTTCTGCGCAACCAACGCGTTCACTCCTCACAACGGAGCCTGTTCCTCGGTGCTACATTACACGCGTTTCAAGCCTGCATGAGATACGCTGTTACTATACACGACGAAACACGCTTTCACCCACTAGTTCGCTTCTTTCTGTCACTCTCCGTACGTAGTTCCTGTTTCACGGTAAACTGCACTGCCCCCCACTCCGCTAGAATTTCGAGTAAGACCGCAGAATTTATGGATAAACGAGTCAATCACGATATGCGAGCGTTTACGTAAAATCATACAACCGCACGGCAGCTCTGCCTGCTTGTTTGGCGATTAGCTCGCAAAAGCAGTTGCCAAACTGAAAAGAATTCATCCAAGGGACGGCTGAGTTCGTATATATCTCGGCGGGAGACAGTAAGTCCGAAGCTTGACGATATGTCCGACCCCGGTGTCGGGGCGCCTTTAAATCAGGGTACAACTGGTGACTGCAGTTGAGTGCGCCTCAACCCAAACTAACTTTACTGACTTACGGGAAATATAGCGGGAAGAGGATGCGAAGGACTTATGGAACAGTTCATCGCCATACGGATGAGGCAACAAGAATGAACGCATCCCCCTACGAGACGTACACGGAGCGCCTAGCCAGTTTCACGGTACAATTATCAGACCAAACGATGCTCAACTGCCAAATACGCCGACATGCAAGCCGAGGCTGTCCTTGTAGTTATTAGTCAAGTTCAAAGGCCCGACACTTCGCATGCGATTTATCGGGGACAACCAATTTCCTGCGCCAGACGGTTTCTGTTTCGAGCCATAAACTGCGGATTGAGACGGAAAAAACTTCGCTAATCTTCAGAAGTTAATTGACACGCCGATTGAGACGAAGGCCACGGGGACAGGCGCGTCGGAGAAATCATCCATCACAAAAACAGACTCGGTATAGCACTGACGTCTATATGAACAAGACCGCTCCGTCGTTCGTAGACTACGAAAGGCGCAGTAGTTCGAACTTTCAAACGACCATCTAAAGTTGACTAGTGTTTACAACGTGCACACAAGACGGACGACAAGAAACAGTATGAAGCCAGTAGGGGGTACCAGACCTCAGCCGTATAGCCAGGTCTACTTCGATCTCGTTCGAAAGTGGACTCCCATCCCGCGAGATTCAATTCTCACAGGAGCCCGGCGCGGAAACGTAACACCGGCCTCTGCCGCGGAGCGCTTTACGATCTGCTCACGGCAGGCGCCTGTATCGTAGGCCGCTAGACAGAAACACTATACTATATCGAGGCTGCGAAGCGAGCTGGGGGGGTGTCACACACGTCAGCCGAACTTCGAGACAGTCGGCGCGTAAGCCAAGTCTCCGGCGGTCCTGCCCTGCTCAGCAGCTTTTAAAAAGCCTTTCGCCGATGCCAATTCGATCTTGCGCAAAGAGAAGCGGAGGAGAAGGAGGCAAAGCGGGGGCGAGACGGGATGAAAGGGGGGAGAACTGCGGGGTGTGCTATCCACGCGAGCGGCTAGGTTCAAAGACCCGAGTCGACTGTTTTCTGAAGCAGCGCGGTGGCGGGGGACTCTTTTACGTTTCAGCGACGCCGGGGGTGCTGCCGTCACCTGCTCGACCTTCCGAGGCGCGGGGGACACAAAGCTCGAAAATGGGATTGCGACATTTTGGACAATAGAAGCGTCGTTTAAGCGAATGTGGTAACCGCCTTCATCTTCCAACAGTCGGTGATCGTGCTGAACACGACAGTGTCCTTTAAAAAAGGTCTGGAGCACCCGAAGATGCGTCTCCAAACTGCGCGAACTTCAGAGCGAAGGCGACGACGCCATAGCTGAGGTAAATTTGCAGTTACGGCGAGCGCGACTGTCCGGACAGCGATAGCTGGAACCTCGCATAGAAAACTCGGATTATTTTTTTTTTTTCGGTTAAAAGCTCTCAGCACTCTTCTTTGCGTAAAGGGCACATGGGCTGCGGCTACAACCAGCATTAGGAGCCAACACGTCGACTCTCGGGAAACAATTACTGGTAAGACGCTCGACCAAGCTCTGCGATCGCGGAACACAGCTCTCATGCGGCTACCAATCGGGTTACTGCGGAGGTACAGGTATCGGCAATATGAAGGCCAACACTTGGTCCGAACTCTACATCCAAATTTGCTGTTTCTTTTGCACAGAATTTGGAGAAAAAAAAAAGGGACTAGATCATGAGGATTCTGCGCGTTGAACAAAACTACTCAAAGAAAATAAAGCTTTTTAATGATAGCTGCCAAGTGATGTTCCAAAGGGGCAGCGTCGCCCTTTCGTATACTGCTTCGACCTGCACCTCCCTTTGACAAGGGAAACGAAATAGAGAAACAGGACTCACCAGGAGGGGTTGTTGCAGGAGACAGAGTAAACCCAGGAGTAGGAGATGGGTCCGCAGGCAGTTCGAGGAAGGCGTCTGCCGTCTCGTCGTCCACCGCGAAGGGGTCGGGGGCGGGGTGGTGGACGACCGCGTCTTCGACGGCGCCGTGTCGGGGACTCGGTGTTGGGTCGAACAGGGGTGGTTCCGCGGGTGCGGCAGCGGAGGAGACCGTCGCTGCCTCCAACCGCTAGGCACGGACGCCGACGCCGCCTCCTCGACGGCGCAAGACTCCCGACTCGGCCGCCACTGACTCCTGCTACTCGAGGGGGTCGTTCGCGACGCCAGGAACAACGTCATGGGCGTCGCACCGGGAAGTTCGGTGGCCGAACAGCAGCGCACCGCGCTATCGTCCACGGCTTCGGCCGTCGTCATCTCGGCCGGCGGGCTTTTCCGTCGCTCCTGCGATCTACTCGCAAGCGGCATCGCGGCGACTTCTCGGGGGGTGGCGTTCTCCAGCCAGGCCGGACGAAACGTCTTGAATCAAACTCGGTGTCTCGCTCTCTCTAAACGAGAAAAAGAAGATAACAAAAAAAAACTGCACTTCCGACGCGTTACTCTAGTGTTCGGTAGCCCCTTTCGTCAACAAAACGACAACATGTATGATGCCTCGTCGCTAGATTTCCTCTCCACAGCCTGTCAGTGCCGGCTCTCGGAGAAGGCGCGACTCGTCACGGTCGCGGTGACGCTCGTCGTTGGGTGCAGACAGCGAGTCGCGCGCGATAGTAACCGCATCGCGATTTCTTGCGCGCGCGAATAAAAAAATTAAACAAACGCGACGGAAGCGGGAATCTCGAGCAATTGTAATCCACGATCACAGATCACATCCACGCCGCTGCAGCACCAAATCCGAGTGCGAAGACGACGGAACCGGCGACAGAGCACAGCAAAACAGCGACTCCGTTGCAGGGGAGGAGAAGCAGCAGGGATAATCCACAGGGTTGGAGCACGCAGGCTACCGGCGACCGGAGTCCGTGGTGCCCCGTGACCGCCGGCGCGGTACTGCAGCAACGGTCGCGCGACGCATCCTCGACGACGGTCGTGGTCCCCGCTGCAGACGACTCGTAAGCAGAAGCAACACACGCGACGTTCGGTAGCAGACGACACAAACACAAGCGAAGCACAGAGGGCGTTGGGCAGACGATGCTGTGGGTGCAGGCCGGGCTTTTTTTTTTTTTGTCGAACAAACAAAAAAAAACGCCGCGCGCGCTTTCGTGAAAGAAGCGGCGTCGGCTCGGAGAAGAGAAAAATCGCGTGCGCGGCGCTGGGGCGACGGACGTAGCGCCCTCCGCCGAATCCGGTGCGCGTGTGGGGAGCAAAAACGCCGACCGGCCGCTCTTATGCGACGCCCTCTCCCTCGGCCGCACCGAAGACGAAGCCCGTCTTGTTCTTCCCGGTGCCCTCCTCCTCCTCCTCGCTCGAAAGACGCCGCGGAGGAGGAAAGAGGAAGAAAGGAGGGGAACGGGTCTGCTGCTCCGCGCTCTCCTCTCCTGCTCCGCGCGCGGATGAGGAGAAGCATACACCGCGCTGCTGGAAGCGTCGCCCTTGCCCGCGGCAGATGGCGCGCACTGACCAATGCGCGGAGCAGAGGAAAGCAGCGTCGCGCTTTCTCTCCGCCATCCCCTCTCACCCGATTCGAGAGAGAGGAGGAAAGAGAGGGGGAGACAACCAACGTGCGCGGGGTAGTACGTTCGTTTTTTCGGCAATCCCCAGTCGGCGTTCTGACGCCGTACAGGCAGGACGGCTGTGTGCCGCTGGAAGTCGCGTTTCGGAGAAAACTGCTTTATCGCTCGATGTGAACATTGTCCGGAGCCAATATATTCAAGCGATTGTTCGAACAACCATTTATTTCGCCTGTGACGTCAGAGATCATAGCTGTAAAAGTAATAGCACTCCGCTGGAGCTAGTCAATGTCAGGCACTGAATGAAATTTACTTGACGAAGCCGGAGACTCAATGTAAGAGCCATCACAAAGCGGTTTCGGGGACCCGGATGATCTTCTGGGAGCACGGAAGAGCATCGGGTGAACATTTAGCTCCCCCAGCCCGAGAGAATCCATGTTTCGACGGTCCATAGGCATAAAGTTTCGAAAAGGATGATACTGGACACAACAGCGACACCATCTTCAAATCAGTGCTTCCCAGGCAAGTTTGGGTACACCATTGCCCGAAGTGAAAGAAAAGCCAGCAAGGAAGTAAGAAAGCCTGGTCACTATAGTCGTGTTCCGGTGTTCCATCTTCGTAACAAAATCTCACCATGATACAGAACGAAGTCCTCACAGGCAAACTGATGAAGACCCGCAAACACAGGCCTGCAAGGACTCATCACAAGGATGCGGCGTCAATTCTTTCCTCCTTGCAGAACACGCAACGATCACGCTGGCTCTCGACACGAGAGAATTCATGAAATTTAGCCTGACGTGGTTGAAAATATTGGAAACCACTCGGCAGCACTGATCGCTCACAGGAGAAGGCAAGAAATTATCATACGAAATCGGGATGAAGAAACTGCCTTCGGCGTGACCGCTGAGAGCGAACGAATTCATGGGGTGATCGAGGGGATTTCCAAGTGAACAGAAACCTATCCCGGAGCGGAAGAGAGTTAGGCGGTGAAATGAGGTTAGGAAATTTTTAGCGAGAGGAGGCTAACTACGGGAGTAGCCGCGCGCGGTTAGAGCCACCAAGGAAATAAAAGGAATGCAAAGAGTGGAAAGATCGCTTAAGCAAGCCTAGATTTCCTCTGCGTACGAAGCTGTTTCTGCGAACAATTAAGAAATATCTCGTCGCGCAAGGGCCCGTAGTTTCCCCACACGAGAAAAAAAAAACGAAACGCAGTGAAACCTGCGCACTGCACGCGGGCGCGCTTAAGTGAAGCAGAATTAACCCACCCTTCTAAGCGTTCAAAAGCTGCAAAAAAATAAAGAAAGAAAAAGCAGGAGCGGCACGACAGGAATGCCAGGATTCGAGCAGCAGCTCGAATTAGACTCAACGTTCACTCAGCATCGTTTAGCGCAAAACAAGATAAACAAAAAAGAAACAAAACAAGCACGAGGAAGAAGGCAGCACGAGTACGACTGCCTTGTTTACAACGTTTCCCGAAAACGCGAGCGGAAAACCACACATACAAACTCCTCCCCCTAGAGAAGGCATTCAATGCAAATTCGCCCAGGCACGAACAAGACGATGATGAAATAGAAAACAACAGAATGAAACCAGTCCGAGATAAAAGAAAGAAAAAATAAGGATCGCGGGAGCTGCTCTGACGCAAGCGAGCCGCACAGCGCCGCGACACCTCGAGACCGTCATCAACGCGCTACGGAAGACAATGGAAGCGGTGTCCAGTAGGAGAGAGACGCAAGAGCAGACGACGACAAAGGGGAAACTAGCAGACGACAAGCGTGCGGGGACAGAAGGAAAAAAAAAAAGAGGAACCCAGGCGAGGATCCAAGAAGCAGAAGAATCCCCAACAGAGGCAGACGACGCGTAATTGCCAGCCGCGCCGTGGAGCGACGGACGACGTTATAAGGAGGTGCGAGTTCATAAACAAGTTTACCGCGAGAGAGCTTCTTCGCCCGGCCCGCTGTTGCCGCGGCTTCGAACCACCCCGCAAAGCCTACAGTCGTTCCTCCTCAAATGACAGCCTTAGAGAGAGAGACGGCACAGCACGCGATCCAACGCTGAGTAAACAGCGCGCCGCGAACTGAACAGCGCGGTTATTTGTGACTGGAAACAACAGCCTTGAGCTGCTGGTTTGTAATGAACGTTATCAAGGCGTTCCGAGCTAAGCAGAGTTAACGCTCTACCAGAACAAAAAGTGTTAGACGTTCTAACGCTACCATTTGTGCGGCGAAGAAAGCAAAGGAGATGCGCCGAAAATACCTTCAAGGATTCACTTGACAGCACTCTCAACTTCTCATTCCGTTGGCGAAACACTGCCATCTTTCGTCGTCGGCGATACCTACCAGAACGCACATGGTTTAAAATAACGCGCTCGTTTAAAGAAAAGCCGAAAACCTGGTGTTGTTTTCCACTCCCTCCCTCCCTGATGCCTATTAAGACGCGGCAAGTTGGCGTTCTGATGCCGGCGGCCCAGGCCTGTTCCTCCACATCGACGAAAATTCAAAAGGAGCAATTACATCGAGAGCGTTCTTCCATGCTGCCTTCCCGAGGAAAATTAACGAATTTGATTCCGAACGGGAAAATGCGCCGTAGACTAACCTGTGCAACCGTGCGACAAATGAAAAAAAAACCTAAGCGGGAACCAGTTTGCCCAAAAACTGCTCGAAAAGAATGGGTTGTTCCAGCGACCCCGCACAGCTGGCTTCTCCACTTCGCTCCCGTGTGCTGCAAGGCAGCCGACCACTAATCCTCCGCCCGGTTCTGGGCCCGTTGCCGCATCGATTGCGTTCAAATTCCACTGGATTCAGATTTTTCTATATTGCAGTATTCCTCGAGAGGAAAGAACAGGGTTGGTAAAAAGTTTCCGGGCCACAGGGTGTGCTTTAAAGCAGTACTGCCGGGCGATTACGACACCCGAGAAGCTCCAAATCTGTGCAGAGAGCAGGACAAGTATTGTTTGGATGTAGGTCAATTGCCTATACACCACCCCCTCCCCCCCCCCCCCCCCCCCTTCCTGCCTATGTAATATCCTGAGTCGTGAGGTCCTGTAGAAATATTTCGTACAAATAAAATTAATCTCGTTCTCACCTCAGAGAACCTTCACAGCTTTATTGACACATTAAGTGGAAATAAAACAACCCTGAAAAGCAGGTACTGTGGCCCGGAAACTTTTAACCAACCCTGTGCACAACATTTCTGCCCTGTTAGCAATAATCTATAGTGCAGAAACTTGCAGGATTACGAAATGGTCAGAAATTAAACTGAGGAGAGCGCAGTGAGCCGTGGAAAGGATAATGACAGAGTGAGTCACTAAGATGGCAGCGTGGATAAGATAATACGAATTAGTGACACCCCGGTTCAAACGAAACAGACGTGGTCGAGATGATCGATTGTCTGTTAGTGCGGCAGAGTTCAATTCAAAGGGAACCAAAAACGTAGCCAAGCGCGACTGGGTAAGGTGTGCAGCTGACAGTATAGGGAACCAACGCCCATCATGTGGCCAGTTATCGTGGCAACGGGGCGGGGCTAATTGGAGACCAACGGGAAAGGCCTCTGTGTCCTTGAGCTACACTCTCCTTGAGCACCGTGTGAACGTGCGCAGTAGTATAGCTCCTAGTTACGAGCTACGAACTCGGCAGCGCCTGTACCACGCATGCCATCTCTGTATACCTATTCGATGTTGATACCAGCCTCGACTACTCCCCAGCCGACTGTAGCGAATTGACGGTCACGACCGCAAAAAAACTTGGCCTATTACCGATTTCTGCCCGGTGCCATATGCGGACAACAGATCGAAGAAGTTTAACGGAGCCATTATTTTTACCCCTTTTGTCGCACTTCAACATCTTTGACGGAACAGCGCAAAACACCAGGACAAGAGACAAGCGCTGACTTACAATTACAACCAGAGTTGTAAGTCAGCGCTTGTCTCTTGTCCTGGTGTTTTGCGCTGTTCCGTCACAAATGAATAACCAACATGCCCAAGCTGCTGTCCTGACTTCAACATCGGCAGATTCTCTCAGGCGCAACACTTTCGGACGCGCCTTGCACGACACAACCGCCATCTTTCCGGCCGAAACAAAGTTACGGTGAAACGGCACATATGAATGGGTGTCTCTGCTTAACAAGGAAAAGGATGTAGACAGTGGCCGGTTGTAAGAGGAGCGAGGTTTCTTCACAATATTATTTTTGTGCGTGTGTGTGTACCTGCGTGTGTAGTCGGCAGCAAAAGCTAACGGTATGCGCGACCAGAGAGGAACAAATTCATTTATGTACGGTCACACAAGCTTATCGATTGAAGTGGTTACAGGCATGAGGAGACATGCTCCATCCGCATAGTATCGATACCAGGAAACTGGGTCACTAGGCAACGCTACGATAAATCTGTTCCCCAGCATACGTGTCCCGTAAACTTTTTCTGCCGACCGTACGTTGCCCACGGGCGCACGTTTCACAAAAGCAGCAGGCGCCAGCAAAAATTTCGCGAACCGGCGGCGAACGGCTTATCGCGACAAGGTCGCCAGAGACGATTGAATCGCACCCGGCATATCCGAACGGCCCGGAACCGGAAGTGGGTCAGTAAAGAGGGCCCGGATATAAATTGCCGCACACCTTTTAGGGTATGTCGCCCGGTTCTCGAGCGGTGCATATTTAGTATACACACCACTGCTGCACAAAGGAAATGGGGGGGGGGGTCAAAACCGAAAATCGGCGCGTGACATACGCAGACAGACAGACACCCCTTCTCGAATGGGGCGAAAGGGTACAGACGTAGCCAGCAGACGCCCCAATTAGACAGACACTTACGTAATGACGCGCCGTAGCGTTCAGCGCCTCTCGGCAGCAGTTGTTGCGCGGCTGTTGGCTCGAGAGAGACAAGAGGACAGAGACCTGGAACTACTCCACCCCCAATTACGAGATCAAAGGGATGAACCGCGGTAGTCTGCGAACAGACCACGAGCAAAGCAGACGCCCCCCCCCTCCCCCTTCTTGTGGGGTGAAGACACAGCAAGAACATAAAAGAGAAGTGGGGAGGGGGATGCCGTCCAAGTAATCGCGGCAATCAGGGGATATAACAAAAGCGGGATGGGGAACAGATGCCAACTTAGGCGGCGCTTAAAAATAAGAAAAAGAAACAATACCAGGAAGTAGAGCACCGGTCGACGGGAGCAACGGGTTGAGCAAACCGATCTGTCTCCATTACAGACACGCTGCGCACCAAAGAACAGCGGTGCCCGCCCGGGGTTACGTAAAATGCGATTTCTGAAAAACCGCCAGGAGGGCGGGAGGGGGGGGGGGGGGGGGGAGAAAATGGCTCCTCCGCTCTGCCGAAACATCCCGACTCCAATTCTGTATCCTGTTCGCGAAACTCAGTTCAGTCAGAAAAAAAGTATACAGGAAGAACTGGCAACGGAGTGCTTTTAAACCACCTTCCGCTTTTACTACATTTTTTCTTTGTTTTTTTTTTTTTTTTGCTAACCCAGCTATAGGACAGTGGTATAACCGCACTGCGCGCTGCACATCTGCCAGCAACTTACCCCGTTACTTTCGTGCCGCTGGCGCACAGTCGAACCTCGCATACACAAGAGTTCATGCGCGCACAAGAACATTACAGCAATCCCATTGTCCTACCCAATTCCCGTTCCCTGAGCGGTAACGCCCCAGAGGTCACTGCTACAACGCATAGAGCTACTACGAGGAGAAGCTACAGAGCAATTCCACTGTCCTACCCAATTCCCCGTTCCCTGCGCGGTAACGTCGCATAGACCGATGCTACAACGCATGAAAGCTACAAGGAGAAGCCATACGTCCACTCACCCCAAAAGCAACAGCTCCTTTGCCGCAGGATGACCACGACTGGCGCAGTACCAAAGTTGAGGGATGCCGTTAAGCGGCAATTAATTCCCCTTCGACAGCACTAGGCTGATCCCCTTGCTGGATACAGGTGTATCACTTTTCCCACATTTCCGATACCTATCCAAGCGTTCTAAGCTCTACAGAATCTGGGAGGAAATTAATTCGCCATCATCATCATCAGCCTGACTACGCCCACTACAGGGCAAAGGCCTGCCCCATGTCTCTCCTGTCCTTCGCCAGCCACGGCCACCGTATTCCCGCAAACTTCTTAATCTCATGCACCCACCTAACTTTCTGCCGCCCCCAGCTACGCTTGCCTTCTCTTGGAATCCACTCCGTTACCCGCAAGGACCAGCGGTTATCCTGCCTTCGCATTACATACCCTGCCCAAGACCATTTCTTCCTCTTGATTTCGACCAGATTGTTGTTTAATTTCTCAAAAGCGAGCGAAATTATCACGGGTGCTCCGCCCCCCAACAAAAAAAAAAAAAATCTTGGCTGAAGCGGTAGGCTTTGTGGTATACATGAAATGGAACGGCACATGCAGTGGACAGATGCCGAAAGTAAAGGAAAGGCGGGGGGGGGGGGGGGGGGGGGGGGACGGCAGTGTCGACATCTGTATTGCGAAGACGGAGCGAGACAAGAGCACGCGGAACGAAGCGGAATGTTACGCCCAGGACGCGTTGAGAACCAGTTTTTTCCAACTCTTTGTCTGTCTCGATCGCAACCGTCACACGCGTCGAAGTACGCCAGGAATCCGAAAAGCAGAGAAATAAAAAAAGGGGGGGACAGAAAACGGAATGCAGTTCGGTACGTGCCTGGCCAGCAGAGAGGGTGTGGACAATGGGACGGGTCATCTCGGAACTGCAACACGCAGTTTTTCATACGGCTTTTATTGCGCTTTCCTTTTTTCTTTTAATTTCCGTTCTTTCGACGCACAATTCCTGGTCAGTGAGTGAGAACTACGGAGGATGAGGCTGGTTTTTCCCGTAAAACTGGATTTTTTTTCCGCCTCCCGCACACCCGCTTATACAAGCATGCGCACATACTGCACGCATAGCGCGTACAAAAGGTGAAGAGATAGTCATGAAGCGAATACAGTCAGGCCCCCCCCCCCTGCCGATTAACAGCAAGATCTATACAACAGTGCCCCTCACATGTCGCCAAAGGGTTTGAAAAGCCCGCGCGCAAAATGCGATGAATGGTTTGGTTTATGGCGTTTAACGACCGAAAGCGACTCAGGCTATGAGGGACGCCGTAAAGGCGATGAACGAAATGAAGGGGCGGAAAGAGAGTGGTCTCTGGGAGGACCGTGACAGAGAAGACAGAACGGACAGACATGGCGGACCCCCAGAGCTGCACAGCACGAGTCGCCCCCACCTTGCTTTGTATCACACGCCGACCGCTCAAACGGGATGGCCGAGAGGGAGTACCGCAACTATAACCTAAAATATCGGTAAAGCTACGGCATGGGATACAGGAGTCACCTATACCATAAGGACTACTGCGTTCTCCAATGTGTGCCAACTATAGCCCAAATGGACACTGTAGTCGAGTAGCACGGTCTTCCACATTTCATATAATATTCGACTCCCCGCACACAGTTGCTGAAATAGCAAAGTGAATCTTTCGCGCGCATG
This sequence comes from Amblyomma mixtum, assembly GCF_055824585.1. NCBI lineage: Eukaryota > Metazoa > Arthropoda > Arachnida > Ixodida > Ixodidae > Amblyomma > Amblyomma mixtum. The sequence goes on along the minus strand of NC_143020.1, from coordinate 112,398,368 downwards.
CAATTAACGTCCAACGACGAGCGGATGTGCTAACTTGCGCGAAGTGGGTCACTTCGAACTCGTCGTCCGTCGAGACACACTGGAAAGCGCTTACAGAGCACCGCATTCCTTTGTTCCGCGCACTGCCAGACGTGGAACGCATACGGCTTGCACCTAAAGCTTCTAGCCCAACAATCACCTTCGCGAAGCTCTCTCAATTCGCTACGCCAATGTAAGAAGTAATCATTTATGCTTTTAATTTGTTTAATATTTTACGTACCTATTAACAGCAACGCCGCCGGGAAAGTGATGGATCTACGTTGGATGAATCGTGATACATAAAAGGGTAGGCGCATGCAATGCTCCAAGGGTATATATGCACAGTGCATGCATGCCAGGAGTTATCTAAATAAGCGCCTAGACTTGCACAGACAGACCATGCAGTGACATGACTGCCACCGACCGGTCGCTTCTCGGAAGCCACGAATCACGGTCTCCGCTGGGATGCGCGTGAAACGGTCGATCGCAAACGAATTCTCGGCTTATAGCTCAGCTTTAACGGGAGCTGGAATTGTATACGAAACGTGTACGGAGCACGTGTATAGCATACGGCGTGCGCTTACAAAGACGGGTGCACTACCTATTAGAGAGGGCATACCGGAGAGCACTAGCGGAGACATACCTATACCTGTTCTACGTACGCCTGTTTCTCACGCGCAGTAGTGTTACCCGCCACGCATTTGAAACCGCGCATGCGCAGCTCCCTTACGTAAAACCGGTATACGTCTCCGCTAGTGCGTCTCCGGTATGCTAAATCCCTCTATCGGCATCCTGTTGAGGTGTCCGTCCGCAGACGGAAAATGTGCGCACACGGCAACGTGCAAACCCAGACGCGCGGTGAACTGCCGCATCAATAGGCATGCCTGCCTGGCCACATCATCCCTTCCAGACCCCACCATCCCTAATGTAATGCCCCATACAAGGGGCCTTTGAGGTATCAAATAAAAAACAAACAAGCTTTCCATACGGGTGTAACGAACTCTCCCCCATAAGTGGTATACAACGGCGAAACTCGGTAGTGCATGCCTGCATACTTTCGACAAAGTGATGTGCCTGCGTACACGATACAGGCCGACAAAGAGTCGCACCGAAGGCGGCAGCAGGGAAAAGACACAGCCGGAGCGGTGTCTGTATGTCCACCACATTACGACGGCCACCGCAAGAGCCACCGTAGATCGGGCGCGGCGATCGCGACACCCATGGTGACGCCCGAGGCCCACCTGCGTGTCGCCGGTAATCTCCGCCTGGCCACGCGCCGGTCGTGTGCCGCCTAGGGCACCCTTCCACACCCTTCCTCTCTCTTCGGGACACACACGGGAGGGGGAGGGGGTCCCACCAGCTGCCCACACCGAACACACACGCCGACGGAAATGCTGCGTAGCGTGCCACGCATGTCGACGACGTCGGATGTCGCCGAGCCCGTTATCGGCACGGCGCGCAAGCCCGCTGCAATGCTGCTTCGAACCTCCTTGCTTGTTTTCCCCGTATTTCTTGCTCGTTTTTTTTATTGTTTCTCATCTTCTCGAGATCTTTCCGCCGAAGTCTGACCACTGCGCGCACGTACAGCGCTCCGCATTTACTGCTGATCACATCAAAACAACGCCAGATGGATTTTTTTTCCTAATAAAAAGACCCAGCTGCTGCAGTTCCTAATAACGCCCAATAAAAGCTCGAGCACGTATACAGGCACAGCGAGCGACACCACGCCAACAGAACGCTGCAAATGGCATTCCCTTTTGGGCCTATACGCGTCATTACGCTGTCCTCAGCAATATGCGGTGACGAACCAGCCTAGCGATGCTCGCCGAGCAGCTGCATTCGCGCCAGCCATCACTGCGAGGACCATCTGTGGTCAGAGAGGACACGGAGCGTGGAAGCACCGTGCACCAAAGGCGCGAAAACCAACGCACACACACCAGACACAGATCCGACAAGACTCGTTACGGACTTATTCCTTAGCGA